>NW_015662256.1:436368-459540 GCF_001515625.1 Sinocyclocheilus rhinocerous | reverse complement strand
ATCTAATCACACCGGTGTGATTGTATCAAATATAAAAAATATTATTCAGTTATTTTTTGTCTTTTGGAAGCTGCATTTAAAATCCATTTGGCTCAGAAATCTGAGGGGGCACGAAAACGTGGGAAAAGCCGACGAGGAAGAAGTTGGGGTGAAGCGATCTTTATATAGGTGGAGCAAAATACTTAATCGCTCCGTCTATAGCGCATTGTGATTGGATGTTTACGCTGTCAATACAGGAGACAAACCAATGGGCCACTGGCTGCTCGCTTTCCTTGCATGATGGTCCTCGGCACAAAAAAAAAAAAACTTCTGTCGGCCCCTTAAGTGCGTCGGCCCACCGGGAAAATGCCGGTATGCCCGATTACCAATCCAGCCCTGGTAGTAATATAGTAAGACAGTGATATTCAGAGGCCAAATTCAGTATACACCTTATTGATGAAGCATACTTTGTACAGGCAAGCAGATGAACCCAGAATATAAATGCAATGTGCAAAGTTTAATATTAAATATTTTTCCATAGAAAATCATTATAAAGAAGACGTTTAACAATTTAACGCATTGAATTGAAAATTTAAGTGTTTTCCCATTCAAGTTTCAAGTTCAAGTTTGTTTTATTTATATGGCACATTTAAAAACAGCAAGCACGGCTGACCAAAGTGCTGAACAAACAAAGACATAGAACACAGGGCAACCCACAGATTCATACCATAAACTCACAATGAACTGAAAGCCAAAGAGAAGAAATAGGTTTTAAGAGATGATTTAAAAACAGTTAGACTGTGCCGATCTGATATAGTCTGGAAGGCTGTTCCACAGCCTTGGGCCAGCAACCGCAAAGGCTCTATCCCCTCTATGCTTTAACCGTGATCTGGGGACAGAGAGAAGTCTTTGATCACCAGACCTCAGATTTCGTGTAGGATTGTATGGATAAAGTTGATCAGACAGATAGCTCGGTGCTAGATTATTTATAGATTTAAAAACATAAAGAATTTTAAACTAAATTCTAAGATGCACAGGTAGCCAATCCAACAATTTCAAAATTGGAGTAACGTGATCAAATTTACGTTGTCCTTTGAGGAATTTAGCAGCGGCGTTTTGTACTAATTGGAGACGAGTGATGGACGATTTAGAAATGCCTAGGTAAAGAGAGTTGCAGTAGTCCAAGCGAGATGTAATAAGCGCATGGATAGCAATCTCTAAAGAGAGAAAATATTTAATTTTGGAGAGAAGACGTAGCTGAAAAAAAAACAAGAACTAATAACCGCATTTATTGTTTTAGAATAAGTATATTGTTTAACCGCATTAAATGTTTTAGAATGTACCGCTGTTTTTAGTGATTGAAATATTGCGGCGGGTGCTTTATATAGATTTCTAATGGTCAAAACTTGCATTTTGTTCACGTCTTTGTTTTATTCTTTTGAGAGGTGATCTAAATATTTTTGGATTGGAACTGATAGAAAATGTACAGGCTTGTGCTGCAGTTCTGTGGATGTGTTGCCCGCCAAGTCTTTGAGCCAGTCACATGACTGAAAACTATGAATTTAAACTATTTAAACCAGCTTGGACGAGGCTAAAAATGTCCCGCTAAAACCAGTTTAAGGTAATATATACTGTATGTTCTGGATTATGTTTCTAACTGATTTAAACTGGGTTAAATGGTTGACAAGAGGACTGGTAGTACTGGACTGGTAGTTCATCTTAAGCCATCTGAAACCAGCTTGAACTGGCTAAAATATCCATCTAAATAAAGTTTAAGGTAACAGCTATATTTTTGGATTATGTTTTTAGCTGGTTCATGATGTTTTAGATGGTTGACAAGAGTCACAGCAGGCCTCACTTGAAAAACCATGACATGTTTTTTGAAATATGGTAGTTGTTTTCTGAAGATGATCTAACAGTCTAGCCACATTCCCACCATCTGGTACAGATAGTCCTTTTATCAACCATCTAAACAGTTTAGGCCAGCTAAAAACCAGCTAAAGTTTAGGGTTAGGCCAGCTAAAAACCAGGTTCTAAAACAGTTGAATTTAAAT
This sequence comes from Sinocyclocheilus rhinocerous, assembly GCF_001515625.1. Classification (NCBI taxonomy): domain Eukaryota; kingdom Metazoa; phylum Chordata; class Actinopteri; order Cypriniformes; family Cyprinidae; genus Sinocyclocheilus; species Sinocyclocheilus rhinocerous. The sequence continues at coordinate 457,507 of NW_015662256.1, read as the reverse complement.
GGATTGTGGGTCAGTGAAGTGAGGATTCTTTAATTTAATTGGATGAAATTACCTATTAATTTTCATGTTGCACTATGATATTACTATGCTTTTATGCTAATAATATATATATATTTTTAAATGTTCTTTATGTAAATGTTATGATGTAATAATATAAATCATATAATCCAGTCTACAATCCAACAATCATATACAATTCTATATTGCATGTCAAAGCAGTATCACTGTACCGTAAAAACCCAAATATACCCAAATAATGCTATATTTATGATTATAATATGGAAATATTATATGAAAATATGTAAGACATACAAACTGATTCCCCTTTTCTATTACGACTGTTCCTCATGTGCTGCTATGGCATTGTAGTACTATGGTTAATTATTTATTTTTGTACATTGCATCATGGTGTTAATATGTATTTGGAAGTTTACTATAATAATGCCATGGTATTTATTTGGAGTATATTTTTAAACCCCGTAATGTATTGATATAGCAGTAATTCAGTCCTATAATATACTGCATGTCTCATCACTTATACCATGGTACCACCACAGTACTTTTTGTTTTGCTTTTCCAATAGAGGACTTTCTCACTCAATATTTGCCATATTCGTCTTGTTAAACTGTCTGGCTGGTTGTTGTCAAGTCAAGTCAAGTCACCTTTATTTATATAGCGCTTTTAACAATACAGATTGTGTCAAAGCAACTGAACAGCATTAATTAGGAAAATAGTGTGTCAATAATGCAAAATGACAATAGTAAACACTAATTTTCCAGTTAAAGACAGTTCATCATTGAATCAGTGATGTCTTCATTCAGCTCAGTTCAGTTTAAATAGTATATTTGCAATCAAGTCAACGATATCGCCGGAAATGAAGTGTCCCCAACTAAGCAAGCCAATTTGACTTACTAGTCATATGGTGCGTAGCGTCCTGGAGATGTTGTCCGACATGAGTTCCGCTCCGACTCTGCTGGGGTGCAGGCCATCAGCGCGAAATGTGTCCTGAATGTGACCTCTCAGGCCGGGTGACATTTGGATTCAGAAGAAAAAATAGGCTGGTTCTTAACTAGCTACCTGTTCTGAACACCGTCACAGACAACTGGTAAATACAGTACAACCAAAATACACACAGAAACATGTACAGTAAATGTCTGATTTTCATCTCATCTACACGATTTTGTAAACACAGCATTTCCAACCAGTGGGATACAGGTGTAGTATTGGAGAAAAGAACCTGGTCACAAGGTTAACCAAACCATTTTCCACTTCCATTTCCCATTGGTTGGAAGTTCTTCATGCCTCAAACCCTCAAGACCAACAACGTGAAGCTTACGTAATTCATTTCCAGACTCTCAGCAAACAGATTCATCTGAGAATATTCATACTCAGAAAGACTGAGAGATGTTATTGTGACACGTCGAGCACATTGCGATCATCTCCTCAACATTGAAAGGAAACTCGTTTGAAATGAAAGCACATGTTTGGGCCTCACAGAACACCCTTCCCGCATCCAAACTAAACTAACATGGCATCAAAGCCAAAAGTTTACGGTGACTGTGACTGACCTGGAGAAACGCGCTGTGTTGTGTTTGCTTTAATGTCCACCAGACATGTTTTACTTATAACACCATGGAAAATAAAACATGTGAGGAAGGTGAAAATTATTTTGTGAATGTGGTGTGTCACACTCTGCTCATGTCACATGTTCAGTAAAGTCTTTACATCTGTGTTTGATCCAGTACAGTGTGAATGTTTGTTGTGAATGTGTTTCTCATCAAATTATTTTAAATGAATTCATTACACTTGTTTTGGTTTTTGTAAAAACAAAACATAAAGCCAAAAAAATGTACTCCAAAGCTTAAAATATTCTTACGAATCCAAGAGTATCATTTCCTTCTATAAAAACTCCTAAATGTTCAGGTTTCAAAACAGAGGAGTGGACTGTGGAAAATATTAAGCAAACGTGTTTTTGCTTTTCGGCCAGGTGTGTGTTTGTTTGTACTTGCTGGGATGTTTTATTTCTCTGATCCGTATATATGCATATATCAGGTATACATCACACAACTTGGAAAAAATATTGTGATCACCCAGTATGGGAAGTAAAATGCTTCTAGTGTCACAAAATGTACAGTTCAAATATACATGTACGTGACCTAACATATAAAGTTTTCAAAACCAGGCCAACCATGAGGATGGTGAATAATGATATATGTTTCTTTAAATGGCATTACATATGCTTTCATGCACTTTAAACATGTGATGTTAGTCAAACTAAAGCAATAATTGTCCTTTTAAAATGTCTTGAAAACATTGGACATACTGTACATATGCACAATATTGCATAATTTTTATCAATTCATAAAGTAAGCTCAGTGGTAGAGCATTGCGTTAGCAGTGAAAAAGGCGTTGGGTTCAATTCCCAGGGAACACACTTACTGGTAAAAAATGTTTAGCCTGAATGCACTGTAAGTCGCTATGGATAAAAGTGTCTGCTAAATGCATAAATTATAATTATAAATTATAATTATTATAAATATTATTAAATCAAGAAACCACTGCTTGAGATGCAAAGTAAGATTTCTGAAAAAAAGTATCACAATTAAGTGTTGTTTATGTTTAAAACAAGAAAAAAAAGTATTTATTTTTCTATGTAATAGAATTCTACTATACGTTTTTATAATAATATATTGCAATTTTAGGCTTGTGGTTACATCAATAAAGATTATGTAATAATAACTAAAATTTCAGGTTAGTCTGTAATCATACTAGTCCAGGGTTTTTTGTAACAGACATAATGTGATTGAATCTTGTCTTTATTGATGCTGTATGCGTCTCTCCCACAGGAGAACAGGAACACGAGCCACACTAGAGCAGTTTAGCACACCCTGTATGATAATCTGATTTCATACACCTCCATTACTGCACGGATCAGATGCTGCCGGACACAGGCGCCATAGTATGCTGAACACATCCATATAGTGCTTAGCTTAACATCGGACTGTAATTATAGCAAATGCAGCAGTTCTCTATTTGACATCACGTATACATGCAAACCTCTTTTCGTTGTTCATGGGTTGCATCTGAATCAATGTGATCTCACCACCAGATATTGCAACCATTAAGGGTGATTTCAGAAATGTCAAAACTGGGGGAATTTTATAGTACTTTCAAATAAAACCAAAGGTGCCTTTCTCACATTCTTTCCATCTCAGACTCACAGCCTGAGACTCTTGTGTCATTGGTTACACAACCCTAATGAAGTTCACATGATCAGTGTGTGACCAGTGTGTGTGGGTGTGATCAGTGACTGTGGAGAAGGGCGACCCATGGGACAGAAGACACACCTGCACAAAATCACTCACATATCCACATGCCCAACCTCATACAGTTTTATACATGCGCACTCAGCAATCATAGCCATAGTCAGCAATCATGCTCTCTGACACTTTACTTTCAGTTAGAATTTCAGATTTATAGCAGGAGAATTCATATATATTTCTGTTGAGATTGTTGTGGGAAAGAAAAGTTAGATGTTAGAAAAGTGTTGTTCTTCCTCAGTAGTTATGTGTTGATTTGTAGTACAAATGTCCAAACATCCTTAAATCAAAATAACATACAATATGAAGTCCATAATTTAAAAATAAATTTGATCATATATATTCTATAAAAATGTACCTATAAAAAATGTATCTTTCTTAATTTGGGATGAAATATATATTTTGTGTGTGAATATATGTTCTAAGATTTATTTCAAATAATATATACAATTACATAATATATTGTGAATTTCCCCTTAAGGTGATAATTAATGTTTATCTAATCTACCAACAATGAAATAATATAGATAGATCTATCTATCTACATTATGCATATATATATATATATATATATATATATATTACCAAAATACTCAAAGTTTTTTTTTTCTTTTTTTTAATCAAATATTCCCTTAGTTGATTATTGGCTCCACACCTGTTCTGTTTTCATCTTGATTATGTTCCCCACATATTTAAACCCTGTGTCTTCCTCAGTTCAGTGTCTGCTATTGTTTTAGATTACGGATGTTTTTGTTTTCTCCCTTTTGGTTTATTAAAAGATCTTACTTGGAATCCTTCGTCGTGAGCTCTTTATGCTTGACAGCCCGTAACAATAAGAAAAAAATATATATATTTAATATGTTTACATTAACAATGTAATCAATATTATATTTATTATTTTTAATAGTTAACTTTTAACTATTGTAGCGTCTGGACCAATCAAACACACAATTTTTCATTTGATTTAACAAATCAGGTATTCATTAGATTAACAAATCGTCACAGACCCCTCACCCAATAAACTGGGTGCCAGGATGTCTGTGAACGACACCCATCTTGAGAGGCGTGAATCTTCTCAGACCTTAAAGGCCTCACATCAGTGACCCGCCCCTAGTCGGTGGTTCTGTTAGGTTATGACAAGATGTGAGCTACAACGCTGCTAAGAACCCACTAAGTTCGTGCTCAGTTGACCCTGAGAGGTCAAGTAAATACTTACAGCGGATCTAAATATTTATAATTAATTATAACTAGTTATGATTAATTATTCATATTTCCCCAATGAGCTGATTCGCTACACTATTTTAAATTTTTTTGGATCATCAGTCATCAAAGCTCTGTAAATATTGGTCACAGACATGGAGATTTACTTTCAGCAAAATTATTATTCACTAAAAACTTCCACAGATCATGTTTTCAGGCCATTTAAAGTCTTATTTTGACGTAACAAAGCAGTTATATCTAAGTGTATGACTTGTTTACTTACTTTTTTTAATTAGTATTCCCATTAATGCCATTATATTGTTCATTCAGACTGATTCGCGAACATGAAACAATCATAACCAGTCATATCCAATCAAATTGAGATGGAGGCATTGCCTCCTCTCACGTGACTTCCCCCCATTCCTTCTCAATTACAATTATATTGTATCACTGTATCTGTATATATATACAGTATATATATACAGTATATATATATATGAAGATATTTTACGCTTAGAATGAATGCGAATTTATTTCAAATCACGTGTGTACATATGTAAGCAATATTTTCCACACAGTTCTCTGGAGTACAACAACAATTAGGGTTTTGAAATCCAAGGTAAGACATTATAAATGACCTCTAATTTCAAAATAATTTGCAAGAATTTCAAAATTACAGTATCGTGTGATCATCAAAACACAAAATTATTTCCTAGTGAGTGAAATAACCTTCTTGCACAATTTGTAATTCTGACCTTTAAAACTAAATCAAACATTTGAGATATTTTCTGAAAGTCTTTTAAAAGTGACTTTTCAAACAGTTTTTTAAAGACTGTGTCTAATCAGACTCTTTTGTTTGTGACAGTGTCCTGCAGTTATATACACACATAAACACACAGAGAGTGGTGTAAACCATGTCTTCTGACCTTCATGCTGGTGGAGCTCCACAGGAACCTCAAAGATCAACGTCACAATCAGGTTGTATGTTTTATTGCTCTTTATATAAGTTGATATTTCTTCTTTCACAACACAACCATCATTTGATGCTCTGGCCAAATTTCTTCCAGGCACATAAATCAAATTTAGAGTTGCCGAGCTCTTTGTAAAACATTGTGGTCATCTGCTGGAATATTTTGTCCGTCCTACCCTAAACTGTCAAACAGTTTTCACATGACGGATCAGGAATTTCGTGTCCCAGCACTTCCAAAACCAAATGATCCATGCATCATCACAAGGAAGAAAAGAAATTACAAACAATGTGCAGGAATAAGTAGAAAAAAAATACAAACTCTGGTGTTGATAAAGCTGGTCTAAAATTTAAAAACAAGTATTCAGAAAACGTGTTTGATATAAACTTTCTGTGTAGCTTGAAAAAGTTGAGATCTATACAGGACAGATGGATGGATTTACCGTTAGACAAATGGATAAATGGATGGATGGATGGATGGATGGATGGATGGATGGACTGACAGATGGCTGATAAACATAGACAGATAGATGGATGGATGGATGACAGATGGAAGGATGGATGGATGGATGACAGACAGACAGACAGACAGACAGACAGACAGATAGATGGATAGATAGACAGACAGACAGACAGACAGGTGGATAGACAGCACGTGAAACAAGGAACACAGTCAAACCAAGTCAAAACACCTGATATTCACTCCTGAATCACCCAGTCTCTCTGATCAGTGTCTGTAGTTTCTGTCATTATATTTGTCTTTTTCCCATCAGTTTTGGCACAGAAGAATGACAGAAACATTTTCTCCTCCAGTGTTTTTGTGATTCTGCACCTGCTGCTTTTGGCTTCAGCCCGCTGGGAAACCAGCCCATTAGAGTTCAGTAACAAACATACATGCCGAACGTTTCCCGCCATTAGCGGCCAGTATCCATTACCTCCAGAAGTCTCCGTCTGAACGCAGTGATCTGCCTCATCCCAACATCAATAGTGAGGTAAGTTTGACTCAAATGACACATGGGAAACAGGTATTTGTTCTAGGACTCAGTGAGCTGCCGACATATCCTAACTGACGTTTGACCTCATAAATGACTGTTTTTTGACACTACATAGAGAGAAACTCTGTTTACTACACAGATGCTTTATGTTAGCCTAGTGCTAAACTGAGAATGTAAAAAAATAAACGTCAGTATGTTTTTATTATTTTGTGCAGTACATTATAAAATTGTTGTCGTGTGTGTCTGTGTGTTATTTTTAAACCATTACCATGAACAATATTATTATTTTGGCCAAAATTAGGTGAAGTGGCAGAATGTTACTGTATGCCTTTTAGACTGTCTTTATATCAGGAGCATGATGCCTTAAATACTGTCTAGGTAGTCAGCTAACTAGGGTTTTTACAGAGCTGTTACAGTATGTGGCATTTTTATGTTCTGTTGTTTTCAGTAGCTATTGCTCTTTGTTAACACCAGTGCCAAATATGTGTCGCCCCCTCCCTTTTTCCCACGTTTCTTTGCATGCATTGAGGAGACATGGGACGGGCCGCAGGATCAAGTGCGTGTGAACTGCCCTCTTTTACTCTTACCTCTTTTGACTTTTCAGTCCCTATTAACTCCAAACAATCAGTCGACGCATTTCCCGAGCGCTGCGGCTTCCTGTATGGCAGCGAGCAGATGAAGGACATGGAGAGGTTAAAGGGTACGAGACCTTCTCCTGCTGCTGGAAAACACACGCATGTTCTCAAGAGAGAGACACAATCCTTAAAACATGCCAGAAACACAGCGATTCAACTCACCCATGCCAACAGGTTTTTAAACTCTATTGAGGAAAATGGTATTGCTCAGATGTTGCTCTTTTCATAGCTCCTGAAAGAGTTATCAGTGCTTGTTTCAGATGAATCTCCTTCAGTTCCCAAAAAATAAAATATTGCATAGTAATAGCTGAGCACAGACTGTTTGATGAGAAATGTTGAAGTTCATACTTAGGGAGGCCATATGTGGCATTTATACGGGACACGTCCTGGCCATGATTTTTATATTGCCTAAAACATCCAAAGTAGTTTGACCAATAACATGCAGGTATTGTACATAATCGACCAATTGTGGCGCGTCGCGCGTGAGAAGGTGAGAACAATCAAAGCGATTGAAATATGCCCACGTGTTTGTTCGTTCGACTTGAAGCTGCGCACCGATTATTGTATGACACCAAAGTACTGCGAGAGCAATTTGAAAGCATAAGGAGCCGTCTGCTCTGCTCTCTATAGCTCTCGTAAAATAATGTCATACAACGATCGATCTGCACATTGCTAACAGCCAAAACCTGAATATTTTAGGCAATATAGAAATCCTGGCAAGGGTGCATTCCGTAAAAATGGCCCGTATGGTCACCCTATTCATACTGAAATCTGACTTTTGTGTTTTGTATTAAATCTGAGGCACTGTTGAGATCTCTTCTGATCTTCTGAAACTGAGACGACACACACACACACACATATTATGTTCACGGGCTAATTGATCCCTTGTCATTTGAGATGTAACTTAAAGCTTAATAAAGTGTTTGGAATAAGCATGTAAAATTATTTATTTGAAAACAATGATAATTTTCTGTAAATCTACGTCAGTTATGGGAGCTTCCGGGCGAGCGGATTCTCTGCAGCTTTCTCGTCTCCGCTCTATTGCTATGACTCGTCAGGATTGTAGCATGTTCTCATTGGTTTACTGGCCTGCGGCTGATTCATGCGCGAGGTAAGCTGTCTGCGAAGCGCTCGCCCAAGCGGAAAAATGCGCTGTTGCTGTCAGATCTCGACTGCCGAAAATTACATTGTGTCTGATGCAAAACTAACTCGACTAAATCATAAGAAAAAACATCATAACTGTATATTTTCATGCTTTCTCAAGCAAAGCTAATTTTGAAAGTCCACTAAAAACATATCAGGTCATAGACAATGTTGAAGACATTATTGTCAACATGCCTAAATGGTAAAAAAAAAAAAAAAGGTTTATAAAAATGTATATAAAATTTTAAATAATAACAAACATCAGGAAAAAATAGGAAACAATACCTTTGTTTTCCGTATACTTGAGTCGCTTACAATTAATGTTCTGATTTTATTGTTGTTTGCAATGTTACTTGGCAATATTTTAAAGATGTTTTTTGGGGGGGTATTTTGCATGGTCTATTATTGGAGTAGTGTCACCCTGGTGGGAGTTTTAACTCCTATTCACTGGGAATAAAAAAAAACAACAACAACTGAATAAATAAATTAAATTAAATTAAAAATCATTCAGTCGATGCAGAGACATATAGAGTGGGGGGAATCCCCCATCTCCCCACCCTCTGAATATTATGTATAACTACGTTATTTGGTGTTTTTTACTTGGAAAAGCAGCTGTTTTCTAGCATTCGAATAACTATAACTATGGATAAACCTGAAACTACAGAAGAAGGATTGCAGATGAATTTCATTTACAAATAAGGTAGGAATGTGCATACTTTTAAATCGACACCTGCCACGGTGTTTTCCTCTTTGAGTGTGTCTTAAAAGAGATGAAGAGGGGAAGGGGGGGCTTAAAGGGTTAGTTCACCCAAAAATAAAAATTAGGCTGCGTTTCACTCACCCCCGATGCATCCTAGGTGTATATGACTTTCTTCGTTTACAACAGTGAGCGCAAGCTAGATTCAAGTGATTATTACGTTTTGAATATGGATATTTTTCTTACAAAAACGCATCGATTCGCCACAGGAGGCCTTTGTTCACCCACCGGAGCCGTGTGAGACACTTTTGTTTTGTGGAAGGGTGCTTTTTATTTCACGTCTTTTGAACCGAAGGAATGCAACACAACCGCTGAGTACAACGATAGAGCTTGAAAGATCAAAGACAATTTTTAATATAACTCCGACTGGATTCGTCTGAAAGAAGAAAGTCATATACACCTAGGATGCATCGGGGGTGAGTAAAACGCAGCCTAATTTTCATTTTTGGCTGAACTAACCCTTTAATCTTATCACTCAGCATACCCGGTTAAAAAAAGTCACCGCTCGCCACTGATATATATATAAACTTAACAGAAAAGATTCTGGTAATTTTCTGCCACGGCATTGTATGATTTTCTATGGATTTTTTTTTTCTTAACAGTGTTGAGACAAGAAATTCTGGGCAGTTGTAGCCTAATGGTTAGGAAGTCAGATGTGTAACCCGAAGATTGGGGGTTTGAGTCTCAGTATTGGCAGGAATTGTAGGTAGTGGGGAGTGAATGAACAGTGCTCTCTCCCACCTTCAATACACATGAAGAATTGAGAATTAAGAATCCAATCAAAAGTGTGGAACTACATAAAACTATTAATTTATGACCAACTAAAATGCTTCATGGGAGTTTGAGAGCTCTCATTTGCATGGTAACATCGACTTCTCTGATTGGTGGATCCAAGTAGGATCTTCCTTGATAATTACGATTAGTGATTGAGTCAAAACTAACAAAAGAGCAACAATATATAAGTGCAAATGACAAGTCTCGGTTAGCCTAACGCAGTACATGTAGCAAGGTGTATATATCTATTTTTTAAATTTTTATAAATTTCACTGTTTTTTGATCCTTAAACAAAATGACCAGCTAACATTAATTGACTAATCATATCAGCAGCACATGTGAAAGTGTGAATGAGTACTAGTCAGGTGAAATCACTATCATACTAATTAGACCGGAAGAGCAGACTGATTGCTATAAAAGGAGGGAAGAAGCACTTCCAATCATTGTGTTCTTGTTAGCAATGGTTACCTCCAAAGAAACACGTGCAGCCATCATCGCTTTGCATCAAAATGGCTTCACATGCAAGGAAATTGCTACAAATAATATTGCACCTGAAAGAACCATTTACCGGATCATCAAGAACTTCAAGGAGAGAGGTTTGACTTCAGTGAAGAAGTCTTCAGGATGTCCCAGAGTGTCCCAGGACCGTCAGCTATGAAATCGTGTCACTACCAGTGCAGAGCTTGCTCAGGAATGGCAGCAGGTTGGTGTAAGAGCATCTGCACACACAGTGAGGCCAAGACTTCTGGACAACAGCCTGGTGTCAAGAAGGGCAGCAAAGAAGCCACTTCTCTCCAAGAGCAAGGACAGACTGAAATTCTGCAGGAAGTACAAGGAATGGACTGCAGAAGACTGGTGCAAAGTTATTTTCTCTGTTGACTAGCCTACAACTTGGATAAGATTCCTAAAAGTTTCACACCTACAGCACACATTACAGACACTGATGCACAAACGCAGATATGTTCTACATGTCTACAGTATAAAGAATGAATAAACCAGTCTTATAAACTCCTTGATTTCGCTTAAGCAACTTTAAATATAATATGCATGCACAATAAACTATTGTAAACTGTATTTGGCCCGGAAGCTAATATCCAGCATGCCACTATAAATATTGACTCATATTTTTTTTGCCAATAAAAGCCTTTAAAACTTATATGCTTATCATTGTTTTTCAGTGTACCATAGAAACATGCGGAAAAATAATCTACAAATACTGAAGCAGCAAACTTAGCAAAACACAAAATTTATGTCACTGCCAAAACTTTTGGCCATGACTGTATATTATGAATACTGATTACTTTTTGACAAATTCCTCAAGTTCCTCTTTTGTAATATTTTCTAACAACTCAGTACCATGTTGTATCAATGAAAAATTCAAATAAGTCATTTGTCAACGCATATTGAAACATTAAAAAATAAAGTTATTTGTGTGAAAGCATAGTGCTGATTATTGCTATATAATTCATTTAAGTTATATAAAAGCCTTTAAAACTTATATGCTTATCATTGTTTTTCAGTGTACCATAGAAACATGCGGAAAAATAATCTACAAATACTGAAGCAGCAAACTTAGCAAAACACAAAATTTATGTCACTGCCAAAACTTTTGGCCATGACTGTATATTATGAATACTGATTACTTTTTGACAAATTCCTCAAGTTCCTCTTTTGTAAGTCACTTTGGATAAAAGTGTCTGCTAAATGCATTTTACAGTATGGAATGAAACATGTACATCTTAATTTTATCTTAAATCAAAATAGATTTACTTGAGAAGCATAATGACTTAAGATATTTGTCTTGTTTTCTGAAAAATATGTATCAAAATTAATTGAGTTTGTGCTTGAAATAAGAAAAAAAAAAATCTTACAATGGGGTCAAAAAAATTATCTTGATTTTTCTGACCCCATTGGCAGGTACAAATTCAATTTTTGTGATTTTTAAATCAACTTGCTTCTCAAGTATCTTGATTTAAGATAACTTGATTTAAGAATATTTAAATATTTCTACTGGAAACAAGACAAAAATATTGACAAAGAAAATAATTTTCTGCAGTGCAGAATTCAGTGTCTCTAGGACTCAAAGGAGCATTTCCATGAGAAACCAGGTGAGGTTTCCTTTCACATTTGGTATCTATTTTCCTTTCCTTTGACTTCAATCAGGACAAAAGCTGTTTGTTCTTTTATTATTTTTTTATTTCGCTGCTTTACACGCTGTCTGTCCATCCGCTGCTGGAAAGTCCACCGCCATGTTGTTTGGAAGCTGTTTGCCATCAGTGAAAGGGAGCGGGCTGAGTTACTCTAAAGGAAAAATTATAAACACAGAGGAGCATTTAGGCCCGGCCAAGCTGGTGGCTGTACCCACAGTGCTTTGTGCTTACTAGGACAAAGCTGGTTTAGGTTTCGGCCTTGGGTTTATTTGTTAACACCATTATAAACATTTGAGCCTAGATCCCTTGAACCTACGCCCAGGAGAATGATGTCTGAAGCTTTAAATAACAGGCGTCTTTGCCAGCGAGGATCCGTGTGCATAAATAAACCTTTATAAGCTTTAGTATGAATGCATCGCTGCTCGTAATATGGAGGCTTTGAAATGATGAACTTTTGGCTCATTTATTTTTAAATTCACTAATATTTTCCACCCATTAACAACATAAACCTGCAACCAGCTGCCATGTCATGAACTTAATAATATCATGTACTTGAACGAAGCAAAAGGCCAAGTGTTGCAGGAATTGCTCACACCTCATAACCTTTTGAAAGCGAAAATTGAAGAAAATGCCAAATATGTGTCATTTAGAGAAAAATCTGAGGGACTTGTTCTTTACCACTGTCTTCCTGCTTTGGAACAACATGTAGGTGTGCTGTGAAGAGCATAGTATAAAAAAGTATAAAACTACAATTATAGTTTTTGTTAATATTTTGAATTAGATTAATCTAATCTAGTCTTATTTAGTTTTCTAATAAACCAGGCATTGTATATTAGGAATACTGCTGGCTCTTTGACAAATTGTTTTTATGTAAGTTGCTTTCGATAAAAGCATCTGCTAAATGCATAAATGTATACAATCATGGCCAGAATTATTGACACTCTTGGTAAATATGAACAAAGAAGCCTGTGAAAATAAATCTGCATTGTTAATCCTTTTGATGTTTTAATTAAAAAAGTTACAAAAACCTAACCTTTCAATGAAGTAAAACAATTGAAAATGGGGTAAACATGTCATTATGAAATGAACACTCATAATGGTTGAATCTCAAATACACATTGGCCACAATTATTGACACTCTATTATTCAATACTTTTTGCAACCTCCATTTACTCAGATAACACATCTGAATCTCTCCTTTAATGCCTGATGAGGTTGGAGAATGCCTGACAAGAGATCAGAGACCATTTTTCTACACAGAATCTCCCCAGATCTTTCAAATTCCAAGGTCCGTGTTCATGCACTTTCATCTTAAGTTCACCCCACTAATTTTCTGTAGGGTTCAGATCAGAGGACTGGGATGTCTATGGAAGACATATATAGCAGTATATTTAACAGTGGACATGGGTTACTTTTTAAAACCTTTGTGCACCAACCCCATATTGAGTATTTGCTGCCAAAAAGTTATTTTTTTTTTCATCTGACAATGGAACCCAGTCCCATTTGAAGTGGGATATAGTTTTTATAAAATTTTAGTTTACAAAGTTAACCAAAATTAAAAATAAAGTTAAAGTTTAATGTACAGTATGTGGAAAATAATGTGGTTTTTTTACTTTAAACCGCATAAACACATTTCATTACACCAAATACACAAAATAATGTTCTTTTTAGCAGCATCATATTACCCCTTTAACAAAAATTAGAAATGTTGCCTTAGTAACTAGACATTACAAGTTAAGTTTTTAATATAAACTATTCATATTTTATTTTAGTTAATGTTATTTTATTTTAAGTAACAAAATTGATTGATTGATTGATTGATTGATCTCTTTTATTTAAGATAATAACCCTGACACAAATATTGTAAACTAAATGGGATGCAGGTTAAAACAGCAGTATGGAATGATACATTCCAAATTCCACTGTCAATTTATGAGTTATGTTTAATTCAGTGAGGGGAAATCCAGCGATCATGTCAGAAATACTGTATGGTTTTAATCTAGGTTTCTGTATGTGTGCAGCATTACTATTCCCTCTTAAAACAGCTTAAACCAGCCTGAGGTGGTTAGCTGATCTCCAGCCTGGCCAGAGGCTGCCTGATTGGTTTTGATGGTTTTAATATGGTCTGGGCCACTTGGGGTCAGATGGTCAGGCTAGAAAACCAGATAGACCAGCAAACCACCTTAGGATATTTGTTTTAAGTTGGTTCAAATGTATTGGCATTACACAGAAAACAGGTACAGTATCAATGAAGCAGAATTTCAAATAGCGATATAATATTTAAATAAAACCATACCTCTGTCACTCAGTCTTGGACTTCATTTCCCATAATCTTTTGCCCGAACTCATCATGCCTGATTGGTTTTGATGGTTTTAATATGGTCTGGGCCACTTGGGGTCAGATGGTCAGGCTAGAAAACCAGATAGACCAGCAAACCACCTTAGGATATTTGTTTTAAGTTGGTTCAAATGTATTGGCATTACACAGAAAACAGGTACAGTATCAATGAAGCAGAATTTCAAATAGCGATATAATATTTAAATAAAACCATACCTCTGTCACTCAGTCTTGGACTTCATTTCCCATAATATTTTGCCCGAACTCATCAGCACTCATTGTTTGCACCTGTGTCTCGTTAACCCTGTCTGCTCACCCTATATAAGCCTGGTTCATTTTATCATTCATTGTGAAGTCTTGCTTGTGTCATCTGCATTTCTAGCCTAGCTAGCATACTAGTTCTTCTGTTTCTTGGTTTGTTTATTCTGCCTGTTTTTGGATTTCTCTTTGCCTGTGTTTTTTGCCATGTTGCTTTTGTTTGGACTGATTGCCTATTGTTATGACCTTTGCCTGTTTTTGAATTATATTGCGGATTACCCCTTCATTAAAACCCTGCATTTGGATCCTCAACCTTCGTGTACCTGTGCAGTTTCATGACAGGTATAAGTGCAAATTATTTGGCAATCAATAGTCTGCCAATAAAGAAATTTAATTAGTTCCAGTTCACCTATATTAATAGAGAAACTGTGGTCATGCAACAACAGCTTAAAGCACACCTCATCCCATCAGAATTTAGAGTCAGATCTATAATGCACAAAAAATTGGAAAATACAGTAAGTCATCTGCACATTGCATTCATACAGAACTATACATACTAACGACTGCAGAAACAGATAAAATTGCATTTTGTTTTCCAGGTAGAATCTGCAGAGTCAACGAGAAATGGCTAATGTGAAGAGGTCATGGAGACATTCATCTGTCCTCAGTGAACTAGTGAACAGAAAGAAAAACGACAGGAAGTCCAACTTCACCCACACTGCCTGAAGGGTAAAAGAAAACCACCAAATGTTCACATATGGGTTAGTGGTTTGAGAGAGAGATGGAGGTCAAATATGAAGGATTTCTGCAGGTGCTGAGTGTGTGTGTCCAATTTCTACTCTATTTTATTATCATTAACCCTGTTACCTAGTATATCATATTTAACAGGCCTCTAAATGATCAACATGATCAAACATTTCTGTTAAACCTATTGCACACCTTCTGTCGTCTGATTGCTAGTTTAGACATTTTTAGAAAGTAAAAGGCCTTTAAGTGTAACTGTACAAACATCCACCTTCAGGTTGTGCTTCATGTGTCTTTTTGCTGTGAAATCATAAAACATAAGAAAACAAGAATAACTTTGAAATTCTTACTATACTGCAGCAGCTTAGCTTTACTTGATTATCCAGACATTTTTTTTTAGAAAAATCAGTGAGTTTCAAATATGATCATCAGGCTTTTTATTTGTTCATCTCTCAATCATCATTGTATTGGATTGCATCATATGTTTTGATCATTAAACTAAGCATTGAAGTATCATCATACTAAGACATATTATTGGAAAAATAGAGTGACGACAGATAGTCCGAAGTATCTGAACACATGGTTGAACAGGAGATCTGCCATTTTCATTGCTGTGGGCAAACCTCGGAGTGTGATCAATCTACAAGATTTAGAGAAGTGGTCCACTACCATGAGGATACAGGTGTTGCCTTCTGATGGATGTAGATCAGTGATTAAATATTTTCCTAGATGTGACCATGGAGAGTTATGGACAGGCAGTGGAAGGAGTTTGCCAGATGGAAGTTGGCAAGGTGTTTTAGACATGGCACAATCCGTACACCCTCTCATGAACCTTCTGAAGTCGTTGGCCATGTTAGGCCACCAGAAGCGGTCTTGTAGCAGTGAGAGAGTTTGATCGGCCCCCGGGTGACCAGTGCCCACAGAAGAATGCACGGAATGAATGGTCTGATTTCTTTGGAGTCTGGGAACATACTGTTTATTAGGAGGGCAGCCCGGTGGAGGGTTCTCACAGAGGCACTGGCTTGGGTCTCCACTGGTGTCCACTCAATCAAACTCATAATTTTCTTATGATCCAGGATGGGTTCAGGATTCTCGGAGGGATTGTCAGGAGCATTGAGTTGGGAAAGAGCATTTGCTCTACCATTCTTGTTGTCTATAGAAAATAGAAAATTTGAAAATCAAATTGGGTGAAGAAAAGAGCCCATCTTGCTTGTTGGGGGTTTAGTCGCTTAGGAGGCTTCACCTGCTGCTGGGAAAGCACCGGTCTGACTCCGGTGGTGAAAGCATCAACTTCAACAATGAAGGGCATATATGTGTCTGAGGATGTGTCAGGAGTGGTGCACTGCTGAATGCCAGCTTCAGTTACTTGAAGGCATTGTCTGCTTTGGTGGTCCAGGACAGATACTTGGGTTTTGCGTTGAGTAAGGAGGTGATTGGATGAACTATAGAACTGAAATTCTGGATGAAGTGTCGATAGAAGTTAGCAAAACCAAGGAATCTCTGGAGTTCTTTGATGGTGGAAAGAGTTGGCCAATCTCGAATTGCAGATACCTTCCTTTCGTCCATGGAGATAACACATTGACTCATGGTGTAACCAAGGAATTGGATTTTACACTAATGGATTTGGTATTTCTCTGCCTTGATGAACATATCAGAGCATCTTCAGGACCTCTGTAACATAACAGTGATGTATGGCCAAACTCTGGGAGTATATGAGGATGTTATCAATGTACACCAGCACAAACTTGTTAAGAAACTCCCGGAGCACCTTGTGCATGAAGTAGTGAAATATGGAGGGGGCGTTAACCAGCCCATATGGCATAACGCAATACTCGTTGTAGCCTGTAGGGTTCACGAAAGCTATTTTCCTTTCATCCCCCTTGCATTTCCGGATGAGGTTGTAGGCACTATGGAGGTCCAGCTTGGTGAAGATGGAAGTGCCGAGAAGAGGTTCCAGGGCTGCTAGGATGAGTGGAAGGGGATAACAGAATTTAATGGTGATCTTGTTCAGTGCCCGGTAATCGTAATTAACCTTACTCACATGTAACCTTACTGTAGCACCTCCTGGATGTATTCTTTCATGGAGAGTGGAAAGATTTTACCTCAGGGCACTGGTTCACCAGGAATGAGATCTATGGCACAATCCCATGGCCAATGAGGTGGAAGTCATGAGGCTTTCTTGGGGCAGAATACGTCACTGAAGGGGGGTATAATCCTCAGGAATGTCAACAGATCGTTTTTTGATGGGACTTCCGATGGTGGTGGAACAGACAGGAACCGGATGGAACAGTTTGGAGGCTCTAAGAGGAAGTTCATGGAAACAGGATCAGAAACATTTATTGCCCCACTTCAGGACCTCCCTGGTGGTCCAGGAAAGCTCAGGTTGGTGTTTGATCAGCCACGGTTCCCCTAGGATAATGCCAGCGGTGGAGATCTCCAGAACCAGAAAGTGAATCTGCTCCATATGCAGCTGGCCCACTCTGAGTTGAAGGGGACCCACACATGATTTTGATATAACCACGTGAGAGGGGCTTTCCGGTGATGGATTTGAGCTTGGTAGCACCTTTTGTTGATGGTCTTTTGGAGGCTGAGCTGGCAGCAGAGCTCTACTGATCTGAAGTTGCCATCTGACTCAGAGTTGATAAGGGCGGTGACTGTGACAGAAACACCAGCTGCAATAATGAGCACTTTATATGTGAGAGGAGAATAACTGACACAGGTAGTTTGGACAAAACTCACCAAAGTGTATGGTGGATGAATGGGACACACATCAATGGCATGTCCAGAAGCCCTGCAATACAGGCACAGTCCCTGGGTCAGCCAACGTCGCCACTCAGCCATGGGCAGATGAGTGGATTCGATTTGCATTGGTTCTGGTTCAGAAGAGCTGGCTGACTCTGGTTGGCAGTGTGAGGTTGGGAGCTGACTCTGGGTGGTCTCCATACACAGCTGCATACGATGGGAGACATGGATGGAAAGTTGGATGAATCTCTCTAGTCCCATGCTGTCATCGTATGCAGCAAGATGCAGATAGTCCCTGGTGGAAAGAGGTTAGCAAAGCATGCTTGTTCCAGCCACTGGCAGCAGCCAGTGTACGAAACTACAGGGCACAGTCATTAATGGATATTTTACCTTGGTGCAGATGATAAAACTGATCACTGACAAACGAATCACCCAGGGGTTCTCCAAACACTTCTCTGAAATGAGCGACAAAGCTGTCCAGCAATTGTTTGACAGGGCCTGACTGCTGCCATATTGTTTACGCCCATTGTAGCACTTTTCCCAGTAACAATGAGCTGATAAAAGTGATTTTAGCTCTCTCCATTGGGAATCAATGACGCTGCATCTCAAGGGCCAGCGAACATTGCATCAGTAATCTGTTGCACTCCTTTGCCGAACCAGAGTAGGGCACCGGGTTCGCCATGGGACTCAGGGTGTAGACGGGTGAGGGAGAAACAACCGATGCAGTGACATAATAACTTAATAACTTATGCATTTAGCAGACGCTTTTATCCAAAGCGACTTACAGTGCATTCAGGCTATACATTTTTTACCAGTATATGTACATGTGCGGTGCTGACAGGATTTTTGAGTACACAGTGAAGAGAAACCACTATATCCTTGAATGGATCATCGGTGGGTGAATTCATGGTTGTTGCTACTGTCTTGGTCTGGTCTTCTGTCAGGAAAACACAGACTCTGAGGAAACTGGTGAGTATACTCAATGAAACAGTTTATTGACACGGATGTAGAAGATGGCAATAAGCAGGTGAATCAAAAGACAACAACCAGAGATGTGGTGAAGATGACTGTCCAGAGAGGTGAGTAACACCACATACACACACATTTCAATCACTGAGAAGTGGATGAGTAATATTGTCTTCTCATCTTACAGGTAATGGAGAAGTCAAGCGGGGATTGGAAGCAGTAGTCGGAGTTCTCAGGAGCAGGAGATGGGAGATCTACATGGAGGTAGGTAATCACAGGTAAGTAGTACAATTGATGGTCCAGCTGACACTGATTAGAAATCCGGAGAAGGTGAACAGTGAAATGAAGTGAGGGTGTAGCCTGGCGATTCCGTGACAATATCAGACTATATGAGCCATAAAGTTCTGATGGGTTAAATATGATACAAAACATAAAACACATACGCAGCCTTCTTTCAGATTGTAGATTATATTTTATTTAAACAATAAATAAACGGATCTATTTAAATAAATATTAAATTAAATTATTATATTAAAACAAGGTTAAACATTTTGAATCTATTTGGTAGCTGTAATGAAATTATTAATTTGATTTATCCTTTTTAGTCATAATGAAGCAGAAACATTGAAATTATATATATTGATATTAATTAATTGAATTAATCGCAAATTAAATTTGGCTGTGAAAATACCCAGAAAAGATAATTGAAAGCTATTATTGTGTTAAATGAGAAGAGTAGACATTACAAAAAGTAGCTTTAGAAAGAAATATTTCTAAATATTTACACATACAGTGTCTGTGTGTGTTTGTAAGAAATTATAGTCTTCCCCGACACAGATTCCATTCAACAATAGATGTTTGATCATTCTCATTTCCCAAAATGGCTTAATTATTACAGAGAAGAAGCAAGTCAACAGTTATGTTTTTTCTGCACCATTTGGGATGATCATATCCTGAGCAAATGATATATATATATATATTCTCAAAACTACTGCACACACATCAATCTAATAAAATGACTGGGAATCCCCCTGTCATGCTCTGCTTCAGCTGCTGCTCAGCATTAATATGGATCATCCTCACCTGCATCATCATGCTGCATGCACGGGTGAGTGTTTCAGGGAGTAATATAATGTGTTCTTCATGCATTATGCCGCGGGAATGTGAAATGATGTCATAGTGTGTGTTTGAGCGCAGTATTGGCTGGTGCCGTGGCTCATATGGGTGGACAAGAACACATAAGAGTCATTATTATCATAGATGTCAATGAGAAATAAAGGATGATGTTGAGGGCTCATTAATTATGAAGACACCTGTGTAAGTGCAAGGAAAACATGCAATCCTGAAATCAGAGAGATCAGCTATGGAGCTGGCAAAATCATTATAATTATAATCAATCTCAATTTAATTTAAGTTGTAAGAACTGCATGACCGTGTGTACATTTGTCACAATATCTCTTAGTTTGGACTTTCAGTTTGCACATTTTCGCAGTTGTGTTGGTTGTCATGGTTGTTGATTTGATTTCAATATTCAATTCAGGTGTGTGTTGTTAATTATACTCGTTTGCTCATGTATTTAAGCTGCTCGGTTTCTGTTTATTGTTGTCAGGTCTTTTCTACATTGGATGTGTTGTTGCTGTTCTCTGTGGATTATTTGCCTGTGGAATGCCTTCTGCCTTCATCTTCGTGCGCTTGTGTTATCTACAACACAGTTCTGTGACAACAGTGAGGAAGACGTGAAATAATTTGTGAGTAATATTATAGAAAATATGATAATGATTAATAAATTAATATGATCTCTTAAATAACTGAGTTGTTTCTCCTCTCCTACTTTTATAAGGCGTTTCTCCAGAAGAAAAGGTTGTTTTGCCAAGATACCAAGTCTGTGATTTGAAAGTCAAAGATCTCAGTATGAACTCAAACATTTTTCATCTGATTCTGCTCAACATCTTTTGTGTTCCACAGAAGAAAGAAAGCCATTCAGGTTTGGAACGACATGACGGTCATAAATGATGACCATGATAAATTCCAAATTTATGAAACCAGCATACTTATTTCTAACAATATCAAAACAACATAAATGGTACTCTGAAAAGTTTAAAAGAAAAAAAAATAAAGTAATTTTACTTGCATAAACTTTGTTTAAAAAG
>NW_015662256.1:430574-436169 GCF_001515625.1 Sinocyclocheilus rhinocerous | reverse complement strand
AAAGTTTATATTTTATTTATATATATATATATATATATTTATTTAATTAATTATTATTATTATTTTTTTTTTTAAATGGACACAAGTTCATAGATTGTGTGTGTGTGTTCCAGAGAACACCGGAGCACATTAACTCACAGCATCATTCAGGAGAACATGTTTATGTACTGCTGATTTGGAAAGACTTCATTCAAGAGAAACTATTACATGAGCAATTAAAGGAATCACTTGATCTTTCACATGAACAGATGATTTGTAAACCCCTACGTCTGACTGTACATGTACACTACTGTTCAAAAGCAAGATTGATGGACTTATTATTATTATTTTTTTTTTAATACTTTTATTTGGCAACAATGCATTAAAAGGATCAAAAGTGACCTTAAAGACATAATGTTACAAAAGATTTATTACAAATAAATGCTCTTTTGAACTTTCTATTCATCAAAGAATCCTAAAAAAATAAAATGTATAACATTTTCCACAAAAATGAAGCAGCATAATTGTTTTCAACATTGGTAATAATCAGAAATGTTTCTTGAGCAGAAAATCATGTAACGTGTCTGCCGTTTTCTGTTTGCCCTGTTTTTCCTGAGTTATTCATTATATTCACCTGTGTCTTGTTAATAAACTCATTAATTCCTTTGTTTGCTTTGTGTACTTAAGCCTTCAGTGGTCTGGGGCCCGTTCTTCATACGTCGCTAACTCCGTTAGCTGGATTTGATTGTTGACAATTTGGCATGATCTTGGATTATTTGGTTCTTCGAAGCTCATCCTGGACTTGCTGTCATAGCAACAGGTCTGTAAGCTTAAACCTGCTCGGGAGGTTTATTTCATTTAAACAGGATTACATTGCATCTTTTTAAGTGGAATTGATATTTAAAATGTATCCCAGCCACTGCTGTTTATTACAAGAGTACCCTACTAATTCAGGGACAATCATTTAAAATAATTTTAAAACTAATTTGAAAATAATATTATAATATTGTGTAATTTATAATACCATAGATGCAGCCAGTTTTACTCATTGAAAGATTTAATTGTGATAAAATAATTGCTTTAATTGTATTAGAGTCTTACACACATGCTGTACAGTTAATCTGAGTCGTGCATTAATTTGAGTGGTGACAGCTATTATAGGAGTGGCTTGATGGAGCGCAGGAGATGCAGATAACTTGATCTTGACATAACAAATCTGCTTCAAAGATAATATTACATGAATTGCTAATTACAACATTGAAATAAAAATGAACTGTCTGTACAAATACTAGAAATCGTGACTATAAATAATTGGGAATCATGTAAAAATATAAAATAAAAACGGTGCACATTTCATTTATCTATTATACCATTTATGTAGTTTTGTTCACTTGGCTGTTTCCTTATAAAGGTCCAGAAATTTGTCAAGTTTCGTCAGGTGTCTTTTTTAATTATATGATGTCATTTACGTTGCTGTCTTGCTGCCAGCCAATCGCTGCATTGCTGATTGTGGTTTCACGTATCGATACATCTGCCCTTTACAGGGAACATGAGAACGCGCAGTAATCTTAGACAACTTAATCCAGATATTTTAATCAAAGCCGCAAATTCGTTTGAAGAACCGAATTAGCCAGAGATCAGTTATCACGATTAGAAGATCTGGCATCTTTCAAATCATCTCAGATGTCTTAAGTGAGGTACGAAGAACGGGCCCCTGTAGCACGAAGCGAGATGAACAAACTCAGAGTTGCAGAGTAAGTTTTGAGTTGACAAAACCTGACAAACCCAACCAGGATCAGCTATTGCACAACGCTCAATATAAACGATCTCTGTCAACTCAGGTTCGATCCAGAGTTTCTGAGGCGCATGCACCTGAAAGTGTGATACATGCGGCAAACAGCCAGTCACACGGAACATGGAAAGCATTAGTTTGATTGACCTTTCGCGAGAGTCAGCACAATTCACTTCTCTGTTGAAGATGAAGAGATTATGAAAAAATACCATGAATTGAAACACATTACACTGCAGTGAAAGTTTGAGAAGGCAGCTACTGACTGTACCAATGCAAGTGAATCAACTGAATTTAAATAATTTATATTACAAGGAGCTCAAAAGAAAAACAAAACTAATCAAGAAAACAAGCTTCATCAGTTTAAAAAGCTTTATATACTGAGCCTTGTATTTATATGTGCATAGTTATAGCCTATTAATTTAAATGCTAAGTTTAATATTAATTGTTAATTCATATAAGTAATTATATGAATATATTATATGAATTATTATAATTATAATCTATAAAATATAATAAACAATTAGCAGCAAAATATTTGTCTCTAAAATTGTATCACTTAAACTTTCATTTGTAGTGAGAGTTAAAGGGGGGTGGCTTTATTGCGTCAGATATATGTTAATTTGCTCAGAGCTGATTTGTTTGGTTTGCAATCTCTAACTCAGAATAAAACCTGCTCGGGAGCAGGGTGGCCATGTAGCATAAGTTACCATGGTGACGAAACCCGCTCAAAACCAGCCCACCTTCTTGAGCCCGAAAACTCAGAGTTTGCTCAAACTAAACGCAAACTTACCTGGGTAAAAACTGAAACCAGCTTCGTGCTACAGGCCACAGTTCTCCCTCAGTGTCTGTCGGTTCTTGTTTACGTTAAGTATGTGACTTACTCCTGCGTTTATTCCTGTATCCAGAGTATTGTTTTTAAAGTCTCTCTCCGAGTTATGTTCCTCGTCTTCGTGTGCTTCTATACCATGTAACTGTAACAAATCAGCATATTAGAATGATTTCTGAAGGATCATGTGACACTGAAGACTGGAGTAATGATGCTGAAAATTCAGCTTTGATCACATGAATAAATTAAATTTTAACATGCAGTATATTCACATAGAAAGCAGGAACTTTAAACTGTAATCCTATTTCCCAATTTTACAGTATTTTTGATCTAATAAATGCAGCCTTCATGAGCAGAAGAAAATTATTTCAAAAACATTTTAAAAATATATTTTGAATAGTAGTGTGCAGTGGATTTAAGAAGTATTTGGACACCAAAACCACTCTCAGACATGTCTGAATCTGGTAAAATTTTAAAGCAAGTGTACACTAAAGATAGACAGCAAGAACATTTGACAGTCTAAAATCTGACAGACAGAATTTGTTGTTTGTTGAATTTCTAAAATAACTGATGTAGTCTTGAAGATGAAGATATTGTGTTTGTTTGTAGTTAGTTAGTGGATGATGCTGATAGTTAATGTGATTCTCTAAACCTGTGAGAACTTGAGGAAAACTGACTTCATACATCCATTAAAAACCACCAAAAACACCAGTGGATTCAAAAACATTTTGACACAAGAACAGTGATGTTCATTCAGACAGTCTTGATTGTGCCGTAAGTCAACATGAAATGACCTATTTTGCTTCCATATTGTGACAAATTTCCAAGTGAAATGAGAGAATGTAGCACATATATTTGATGCTTGGTGAATTAATCAGATGATGAAATGTTTCTCTATATGACGTTGGTTGAAAATGTATGACCTCAGCTTAAAAGAAAAGTTATTACACTTTTAAAGATTATAAAGACAAACATGTTTTCTTCAGAATGATGTCACTGATGAATCCTTCACAATATGCGACGTGAAATAAGAGATTAAATAGAGTCCGTTCAAGTGTCTTAATAATGTTTTTGGACACCTGTTCTAAAACATCTGGAAAACTGCACACACATGAAAACATAAAAGTGTTTAAAGCACAGCTGCGTCGAGAATCGCTTTGGCAACGCCCCTGCGTGACCGTGTTCTGAAGCACGTGTAAAATCAGTCCAATGGAGCAGCGAGACGTCATGAGCGGGGTGACGTGAGCACCAGGAAGTATAAAAGTGCATCCGGTAGAGCGCAAGTTAGCTTCTGCTCTTCAGTAGCGCTCTGTGTATGTGTCAGTCTTATTTACTGTTGTCTATCAGTCCACAAGCATTCAAAGAAAAGAAATGTCAAAATCTAAGCAAAAGTCTATGGCGAGCGAACGGCATTACAGACGTTGTGTTCCTCCCTGCCCACTCTATCTGGCAGCGGGGGATACGATCTGTGTGTTGTTTGTTTAGGAGCGGAGCATGCACGGTCAGCTCTCGAGGGGGCTGATTGTCATGACTGCGAGTTACTCTCGCTGCGTATGATCCGCTCTCGCCTGGCTATGTTTGATGAGAGCGGCCAGGCTCGCGATCCCGCTGGCAGCGGTCCCGCTGTTGCCGAGGCACAGCGTAGACTGTTGTCGTGGGGATCGCAGGTGGATTTAGCGGAGGGATCCGAGACGGGCTCGTCCTTTTCTCGGTCCTCACCCGCTAGATCCACGGCTCCCTCTCAGGGATCGGAAGCCCTTTTCGGTTTGCGGTTTCTTCCCCCCGGAGAGAGAGCCAGACACTTTATCTATCTTCCTCCGAGGTGCTCGCGTATGAGGAGCTCGTGGAGGTTGTGACTCGTGCTGTAGCCAAATTAAATATCGCTTGTCCAGCCGAGAAACAGGACGCTCGTCCTAAAAGTAAATTAGACGAGCATTTTCTGAAATCCACAGCCTTCACGACAGGGCCTTCCGTTTTTCCCTGATCTCCATGCTGAGGTGTCAATATCGTGGGAGAAACCGTACTCATCCCGTATTTACAGCCCCACAGTCTCAAATTATTCCAACATCGTGGGGATGAATCATGAGGGATATGGGGCGATGCCAGTGGTGGAGCAGACGCTTGCGAGCTATCTCTCCCCATCCTCAGCATCGTCCCTGAAGGCCCCGAAGCTTCCCACCAGGCCCGTTAGGCTGACATCGAGTCTGGTTGGGAAAGCTTATACGGCGGCAGGTCAGGCTGGTGCATGTTTGCACACCATGGCGGTGTTACAAGCATACCAGGCTGACCTGCTCAGGGACCTGGATGACAGGGAGGAGGAGGAATCTGACATAGTAGCCAAACTGCGTCGGGCCACAGATTTGTCCCTCCGGGACACCAAAGAAACAGCCAGAGCTATCGGCCGTTCAATGGCAGCTAAGGTGGCCACGGAACAGCATATGTGGTTGAATCTGTCTGAAATGCAAGATAAGAACAGATTCTTCCTCCTAGACGCCCCGCTCTCGCCCTCTGGCCTTTTCGGCAACGCAGTCAACACTGTCGTCGATAGGTTTCAGGAGGCGATAAACGGTCCTACCATTGTCAGGTCCCTGAGGGCAGCCCCACCTGGGGAGGAAAGGATAACACCCCAGTATACGGTGCCCAATCCTCCTCAGTGCCCTCACGTAGGTTCATTGATACCCCTGCCACCCTCGGTGCTTCAGGGCCCAGTGGTAGATTTTCTGGTAGCGTGGAAACTTCTGCCAAATATCTCAAAATGGGTCCTGCAGGTAGTAGAGAAAGGCTACAGAATCCAGTTCGGTTCTTGTCCGCCTCATTTCAACGGGGTAATTCCCACACTAGTGGGCCCCGAGCAGGCTCTGGTAATGGAACAAGAAATAGATACTCTCTTGAGGAAGGGGGCCATAGAACGTGTTCCTCCTCTCTCGAGAGCGTCCGGGGTTTACAGTTACAGTCGTTACTTCATCGTTCCGAAGAAGGATGGGGGGTTGCGTCCGAT
>NW_015662256.1:415676-430403 GCF_001515625.1 Sinocyclocheilus rhinocerous | reverse complement strand
AATCCGCTTTGCATGATCAAGGTCACGCGGTGATGCTTACGTGCCTTGGACATGTGGAAGAAACGTTGGTTCCTGGTTCAAGGCCCGATGTTAGGGGCTCCTTGTCGTCGTGTAACGCTAACGACAGATGCCTCTCTCACGGGCTGGGGGGCGGTCATGAGTGGCCGCCCTGCCCAGGGTCTGTGGGAAGACCATCATCTCACTTGGCACATCAACTGCCTGGAGATGCTGGCCGTGTTTCGGGCTCTGACACACTTCCTTCCAGACCTAAGGGGACATCATGTGCTTGTCCGCACAGACAACAGGTCTCCTACATCAATCGGCAGGGGGGTTTGCGTTCGGCGTCGCAGGAAACGACACACTGTCCGCTCTGGTTCTCCACTGGGGCTGGATGCCATGGTACAGACGTGGCCGAGGCTTCGTCTGTACGCTTTTCCCTCGATCGTTCTGCTCCGGGGAGTTCTGAAGAGAGTATGCCAGGATGGGGTCCGTCTGTTGCTAGTAGCCCCGTTCTGGCCGGCCCGAGTATGGTTCTCGGACCTGGTGTCCCTCCTCGACGGCTCTCCGTTGGAGATTCCGATCAGGAGGGACCTCCTCTCTCAGGCGGGGGGCACCATTCTTCCCCCCCGCCCGGAGTTATGGAAGCTGTGGGCATGGCCCCTGAGGGGGCACAGCTCCTAGCATCTGGTCTCTCAACTGAGGTTGTTGAGACTATACTCCAGTCCAGAGCTCCCGCCACTAGGAAACAGTACGCCTTAAAGTGGAAGCTTTTTTCCTGAAGGGGAACGTCTCTAGGTTACGTATGTAACCATGGTTCCCCGAGGGAACGAGACGCTGCGTCTCTTTGCCATACTCCCTGCATCCCTCCAGGTGCTACTTCATCGAAGCTAACTTGCGCTTTTATACTTCCTGGTGCTCACGTCACCCCGCTCATGACGTCTCGCTGCTCCATTGGACTGATTTTACACGTGCTTCAGAACGCGGTCACTCAGGGGCATTCCCAAAGCGATTCTCGACGCAGCGTCTCGTTCCCTCGGGGAACCATGGTTACATACGTAACCTAGAGACGTTTTCCCCTGCCAGTTTCCCAGGACCATCTAGTTTAGTTTTCTTAACTCAGTTCATCAGTTTGAACCGCTGCCTCATAAAACACATCAAAGTTACGAATCACAGACCTCTTCAAACACCTATATAGTGCCACTGCAGCATGATACAAGCCACTAAAGAGCTCAAGCTCTCGTGATCTCTGCTTTAAGCAGCTCTTCCAGGGTCTTATATTTACTTACCAAAACAGACCATGATATTACCATGATGTTGTTTACTGTAGAATCAATATGCATTTAAAATATGTTAATATTTTAAAATTGTTTTTTTTAAATATTATGTTAAAATTGTTATAGTTTTAGTACATTTCTGAACTAAAGCTCATATACAGTATATGCTAATGAACTACTAACAGATGAGTAAATACACTTTTAAAATAAATAAGCATTTAAAATGTACCTTCTTTCTGTTAGAAGAAAAAGTGACAAAAAATATTGATGACAACATCTTGCACTCAGGGAAGTACACAATTTATGTGTTTATTTGTACATTCACATATTTAGTCATTCATGTATTTGTTTGCTTGTTTACTTCATATATTTGTGGTTGGTTTTTTACTTTGGCTTGCTTGTTTACTTCATGTATTTGTTTGCTTATTTTCTTTATTTATAAACTTGTTTATTTATTTACTATTTGTTTGCTTATTTATACATATTTGTTTGCTTTTTTATTTATTTGTTTACTTGTTTATTGATTTGTTTATTTATTTCCTTGCTTATTTACTTTTTGCTTGCTTATCAGTTTACTTCTTTATTAATTTGTTTATTTTTATTTATTTGCTTGTTTATTTACTTTATATGTATGCTTGCTCATTTATCTGTTTGCTTTTTATTGATTTGCTTATTGATATGCTTATTTATTTGCTTGCTTTTAATTTACTTATTTACTTTATTGTTTATTTATTAATTTACTTATTAATTTATATTTATTTGTTTGATTATTTCTTTCTTTATTTGTTTGTTTTTTGTGTATTTATTGGTCCTCAGATGTTTACGGCTGTGATGTAAACTGAAGACTTTTGACTATTTAAAAACCAGAGAGCTTTGATATGTCCCGCTTCAACTTCCTGTTACAATAGCAAATGCATTAAAACATTTAATGGCCTCTTTAGTGTGTTTATATTTAGTAGTGATTAAGGAAAAAATATAGTTGTGAGCAGCACAACATGTGAATCATCTGACTATCACAGACGCGACCTTTCCCCTAATTCTGTTTGACCTACATCCTTGCACTTGATGCACACATACAGTCTGTCAACGCATGTGTTACAATAATAAGCAAACACACATGTGGTGATTTAAAGTCAAAGTGGCACTGATTTCATGTAATTGGAAGTTGTGTGTGTGTGTGTGTGTGTGTGTGTGTGTGTCAGAGGGTTTATGGGTGTGTTTGATATGGTTTCTGCCTTCTGGGAACAATGTTTGACCCAGATCATTTTCCACTGTGGCCGTGTCACTGCATTCCTCACTTCATCAGCTCTCAATATATGTATTTTGTGTGTGTATTTTGATACATGTTTGATGTAAATGCTTCACACTATTAGTTTGTCTTACGCCTTTTTACATCAAATGGACTACAGCATAAGATATTGCTATGGCTTCTATCTGCCTTGTGTCCTTTAAAGTGTTGCCAGGATTCACACAATGCCTCGTCTCAACGTCTGTGTGCAGCGCTGCCCGCGACTGACTCTGACCTTTGACCCACATGACCCAGACACTGAGTTACAGGAAACAGCTCTTCAGATTATTGACTAAATCAATCAGCTCATCACAGACTCATGTGAAACAAACACTTTCTTCATGAAGTTATCTTCTCATGTGCAGTAACCTTCAGGAGTAAATTGCCAACATTCCCATTAAGTTATGACAATGTTATTTATGAATGTTGTCTGAACATCCAGTTTTTGAAAGTTTTTAAAACTTTTTTCTTCGTTATGCAAAAGTTAAAAGAATAATTCACCCAAAAATGAAAATGTGCTGAAAATGTCTTCATCCTCAGGCCATCCAAGATGTAGATGAGTTTATTTCTTCATCACAAAAAGATTTGGATGATGATTTATAATTGTAATGCAGATTTGTAATGCTACATTTCTCCAAATCTAATGAAAAAAACTAACTTATCTACATTTTGAACAGCCTGATGATGAGGACACTTTCAGCAAATTTTTATTTTTGGGTGAACTATTTGTCTAAGAAAACATTCTGTTTTATCATTTTGCATGCATTATGGGAACATTACGTTTGAATGTTCTCTGAATGTTCTGAAACAAGAAATAACATTTAAAAAAAAATTTAGACAAACATCCAACTAAAAAGATTAATTAAAAAACATTCCATGAACAATAAATAATGTTTTTGTGCTAACGTTTTGAGAACATTAATAAAGATCAGATAACTGAATAAATTCTATAATAATAATGATAATAATAATACTTTTTAATTAGATTTTAACCAGTTTTATATTATTACATTTACCATGCTTCAGTTACCAGAAAAGAAACATTACATTTGTCCATGTTTATGTAGCGTCTGCGTAAAATCATGCATGGTCTTTGGGGTTTATGGCTTAAGAGACACCTTTTTAGCCTTTGACATTTGCATAAAAATTACAGTCCTGGCCCTAAAAGGAGACAAAGGAAACTTCTCCCGCTCAAAAATTCACGCCTGGTATTGGATATTCCACCCAAAGTTGGGTGTGAATAGAAAACCCTCAAAAGTAATTTGCTCGAAATGATCTTTGCTCAGAAAACCTCTTCTTTTGGGACGACACACTAAGACTCTCAAGACTCTCCTCTTGAGTTTGTTTTTCGGCAGTCTGCGTAAAATCATGCATGGTCTTTGGGGTTTATGGCTTAAGAGACACCTTTTTAGCCTTTGACATTTGCATAAGAGACGACACTTTCCAAGACTCTCAAGTCTTTTCCTCTTGAGTTTGTTTTCCGGCAGTTTTTTATCTTCAAGTAACTTCGATTTGCTGTGGACTTTCCTATCTTCAGAAGAACCAGAAGTAAACTTCAAGCTCACTCCTAAAGAACTCATCAAAGACCTCCTTTGTCTACCGCATCAGGACTCTTGTTCAGCAATCGAAGCCAATGCAAGTAACCGTTTACAATTATTTAGATGCGTGTTTAAGCTTGAGCCCCTTTAAGGTGATTTTTGATTCTTTGATGATTCTCATTAGGTTGTGGTTAAAATTGATGTGAAATACTGCTATTCTTCCACTTTTCTATCTCTATTCCTTACTTTGCTTCATTCTGTATATATGTGTTTTGCTTAGTTAGTTATATGTTAGATATAGTTTCATTCATTAAATCCCTTATATTCACAATTGATTGCCTCTGTTTGCTGCTCACAATTCGAAGTCACTGAATGTTTGAACCCTTGCTACATATGCTAAATTACTGCTAGCACTGCATACAGAAGGAAAGCTACTTTCCTTGTCCAGGAAAATAATCTTTCCTTGAACTGATAAATTATTATATTGTCTGCTTGGTGGACGGACAGATCAAGTAATTGTAATATTGATTCTTCTACAGTTAATTCTAAGGTCTAATCTAGATATTTATTATTAATCATAACCAGTTATAATTAGTCATAAATTTCCCTTTTGAGCTGATTTACTACATTTATATACAGTGGTAACATCAACTGAATACTAATGTCTAATTTGGTACCATACCAACTGATAGTTTTCAGGTGACGTCACACCCTTATAGGAACGCCCACCTGGAGGGCAAAACAAAGCTTTGCTCCACTGACCGCCAGTTATTTTTACGCAGATTGCATTAAGTAGTAATGTAGTAAAACGCAGATATTAAAAGGCGAAATTCAGTAAACACCTTATTGATTATGTATGTTTTGTACAGGCAAGCAGATATACCCAGAATATAAACACAATGTGCAAAGTTTCACATTAAATGGTTTCCCATAGAAAACCACCACAGGGAAAACACTGAACCATTAAGCGGATTGCATTCATATTCCGGCCTCATCTGCTTGCCTATGTAAACTGTGCATCATTAGTATGGTGATTACTGAATTTGATCTTTTAATATTACTGTTTTAAATATATTAAGCCACTTTAAGTGTTTTTACAACGTTTTGTCGCACTGTTAAATGATTTAAATATTGCCACGGGTGCTTAATATGGATTGCAAATGGCCAAAACTTGCTTTTTGTTCACATTCCTTTGTTTTATTCTTTTGAGAGGTGATCTACATATTTGCGGCTGGGAAACAGATGAAAAATTGAGAGGCTTGTGCTGCAGTTCTATGGATGTTTTGCCCTCCAAGTCTTCGAGCCGGTCATGTGACTGAAAGCTATGAATGAAATAATACATAATGGAAATGTTATATCCGTTTGTTCACACAGGAGCATCACTGATTCAGTGGCTTGAAATGTGTGGGGGTTTCCAAGCACATAAACAACTGAAGATGATGAAGACACATGTGGGCGTTGAAATTAATGCCTGATGAGGTCATTGCATTGCCCGTTCCAGTAATGCCATGATGCTTCATGCAGCTGTTCATTTGGCACAATGTTCTGGTAAAGTTATTGCATCCCAACGGTCCTTCACTTTCACAAGGCATATCAGGATCAAATGTCAAGCTAATGCATGTATGGGTTTCATATTCACAGCATTTGCATAATTTCGTTTGTTTTCTGTCCCTTTCTTTTTTTTTTTTCAATCTGTGTGAATGTGGATTCATAACTAATGCAGTGACATTCAGTAATTTTTAAGTGATCAGATACTTTTTGGAGAGTGCATGTTTGATGTTATTTTATGTTTATTTTTGAGCAGTGAATTGCTAGTAGAGCAGTGAATTGCACCTTCCTGGGATGACTGTTATTGTGAGGTGCATGAGCGGGTCATGTGGGAGTAACAGAGACTGAATACTTTCTGTACTGACCATTACGTCCTAATCCACCTCTTCATACTCTATGTGACTCATACTGCAGTACTAAAACTTCACAGATCAGCATTTTGATCAGTTCTCGGCCCCCTACACACACTATTTCAGAGACGATCCCTCTCTGCACATCTCTGTGTGGAATCTCTTCTGTAATCATTTAACTAGATCTCAACTCAAACAGAATCATCAACTGCATCAGCAATCAGACAGGAGCTAGTCATGTGTTCAGTGTGTGTCTCAAACGGTTCAATTCTTCTGTCGAATCTTTCCACACTGAAAATCTGCCTTGTTCATAATGTTGTTAAGATCAGACTATTGTGTGCTGAAGTAACTATATTTTCACATTCTGAAAGAAACGTGAATGATGTTTGTCCATTTAAAACTAGTTCTGCATGGTTGTCATGGTGTTGCTATGCAGTTGCTAGGGCGTAGTCCTAGTAGCCACATAGCTGCTCACACACCCCTCTATTAAATAAGCTGCATGTTTAATGCCATGGAAAATCTTTAGTAATGAATTGGTATGATTTTAGACAACACAATCAAATTATTATTTTATATTTTTATATATTTTTTAATTAATTAATTTAGTTCACATTTATGTTTTCCTTTTGTACATTTTTTTTTATAGTGCAATGTAAATATAGTAGTATGAATACAGTAACTGAACAGTACCAAATAATGGTATTTGGGTTATATATATATATATATTTATATATATTTTTATA
Source organism: Sinocyclocheilus rhinocerous (assembly GCF_001515625.1). Taxonomy (NCBI): domain Eukaryota; kingdom Metazoa; phylum Chordata; class Actinopteri; order Cypriniformes; family Cyprinidae; genus Sinocyclocheilus; species Sinocyclocheilus rhinocerous. Next base: position 423,662 of record NW_015662256.1, on the reverse strand, counting down.
TATATAGACATTTTTGAAAATAAGGCATTCCATAACATATATATATTTATTTATTTATCTTTTTCTATTTTACATTTACATTGGTACATCCTTAACACAAGATACATTTTACTTGAGAAACAAAACTGTATGAGATGAGACTGTATTTTGCTTAACTAATTTGTAAATAGCTATTTTTAGTTTAAACACAAATCCGGAGTGAGATTTATGCTTAAACATTTTTTTTTTTCTCTGAAAACAAAATGTAAGTATTCCTCTAAAACCCCTGAATCAAAATCTTGAATTTTGAAGTATTTTAAAGTTTGTTTTGCTTAACTAATTGGCAGACTTTTTTTTCTAGTTTAGGCAGAAATCCAGTGAGGTTTATTCTTGAAACAATAAATATTTGTTTGTTCTCTGAAAGCAAAGTGAAATTCTTCCTCCAGATTCTTGAGCACGTCTGTTCATTTCCTGCGCCGCTGAGTGTCCAGATGCCCAAGCGTTCCTCTGGTTTCACCTGCGGGAGCAGAACAGGTACGTCAAAGGCATTCTTTCCTCCAGATGTGTACGCGTCTAACTGGAACGGGCTGCGCTGAGGGGTCAGTCATGTTGCTCTCCCACAGGGCCGCTTCATAGCATTCCTTAATCTTTTTAGACCTTGGAGTCTTGAGAGCTCTGTGCTCGTCTAATCCCCGTTTAATGGATCCAGTTTCTAGATGTTTGGAGAAAGGGCTGCAACAGGCCTCTGCGGTAAAGCTGGTTTAAGTAAGGTAAACCCCTCCTGCAGGATTCGGCCTTCAGATTGACATGAGAACTGAAAAGAGCAGGTTCAGATATTTAGACACCTGTTGCTTAAGATGGCACTTGCATTTTCATTAAATTTGAGGGTGGAAAACACAGGTGAGCTCACTAAAGTAATCATTTTAATTTCTACATTGAAAAAAAAATAGCTGGGAATAAATTAACACCAAATAACATTGAATTAAATGTGAAATTGTGAGGTGCAATTAAAGACTGAAATAGTATTTTCTAGAACATATTCCAATAATCTTTTATTTTCAGCTTTGAAAATCCTTCCTATCCTTCAGTTTGGGGATATTGTCAGCCTTGAAATTTAATTTTTGGCACAAATTGTTAATTGAACATTGTTGAACAATGAATAGCTTACTAAAGGAAAAAAAACTAATATATATTCTAAGGGTTTCGAATAAGGCGGCAAACAGACTGCAGTTGCAAGATATTCCCTCAGAGTCATCTATCAGTTCAACTTATGGAGATCAAATGTTGCGTTAGCGTTGGCGTAGAGCCTCAAAGGGTGTGAAGTCTTGAATCATGTAGTGGGTCAAGCACATCTGTCCTGAGAGGAAGAGTCTTGGCTGAAGACAACGATCGCATCCGGTTCTCCATCGAGGGTCTCTGGGACAGGCAGCTCTTCCTGGGCAGGACCGACTGATTGTTCTCCACTCAACTACACCCAGACGTCTTCCTTTTATCTTGGCCCTGATGTCAATCTCTGATGCTGTACATTATAAAGAACGGGAAGTGAAGTAGCTGAACTTAACCCTTTTGCTTCTGAAACTACTGAAATACACAGAAATTGAAAAGCAATGAAGTTTTTTTTATTGCTGAACAGAGTGGCCTGACTAGAGGAAAAGTGATGAACTCTTTAATTCCAACATGATTTCATTAGTATTCATGGTAAATTCATCTTGTTTTATGGATTGTTTGACTGAAAAAAAAAACATCAAGATAAAGATATTAATTAGAAGCAGGATTTTAAATAGCACAGAAAAAAAGTTTGAGGACTTTAAGATGATTTCAAAAGAAGTCTCTTATTTGCGCACCAAAGCTGCATTTATTTGATCAAAAATACAGTAAAAATTGTAAAATATCATTACAATTTAAAAATAACTGTTTTCTATTGTAAAATGTAGTTTGTTTCTATAAGTTATTCCTATATAATTTCCTATATAAATTATTATATGAATTATTCCTATATAATTTATTCCAAAGCTGAATTTTCAGTTTCATTACTCCAGTCTTCAGTGTCACATGATCTTTCATAAATCATTCTAATATGCTGATTTGTTTTTGGGGAAACCATTCTCTGATGAATAGAAAGTACAAGAAATAGAAATCTTTTGTAACATTATAAATGTCTTTACTGTCACTTTTGATCAATTTAATGCATCGTTCATTACTAAAAGTATTAATTTCTTTAAAAAGTTGAAAACATTTTCAAAAGTAAAAAAAAAATAAAAAATCTCACAGACACCATACTTTTTAACTGTAGTGTAAATCATGAAAATTAATGTTTTTTTTTTTTTTTGTAATACTCTTTTGTTTGTTTTAGCAGGTTGTAAAATATACTTTTAGCAAGTAAACTAGATCAGAACTGAATATTGTGCTTTGGTTTTTGAGTTACAGCTTTGTAATGTTCAGTAGCGATTTTGCATGGATAGAAAGTTAACAAACATTTCATCTAACGTAGTTTCTAAAGTATTTTCTGTGTAGTCAGCTGCGGATTGTTGCTTTTTGAGAGAGTGTTTCTGTTAAAATCACATTTTAGTGACACACGTGAGCAGCAGGCCAGAGTAAATGTCAACACAATCAAATTGCTGTTGAAGAAAACATCAGTAATGCTCCAGTCTAAAGTGCTGCGATGACAGCAGCTCTCATTACACGCTCCCACTTTATTCATGTATTTACAGTCGTTCCCAATGATGTGTTTCCCATGGGAATGTGTTGTTTTGGAGCGAGTGTGAAAATGGATGAGAACGCTCAGCATGACCTCCTTACAGAATGTTTACAAAGTGCCCAGTCACATGATCTGTCAGCTGACACTCTTATTCGCTACCTGCAGCTCCAGACACAGAGAGAGAAAACATTTCCAGTAATCTACATTAAAACAGCCGTGTAGTCTAGAGATCTCATGCGGAAACAAATAATTAACATGCACTTAATCATTTCATGACAAAACAATGTGAAATCATTTGTAAGGGAATCACATGTACCACTTCATTATGTGATAATGTAATGTGAACTCGTTAGCAATGTGTTTTTGCCACACCTGCCCAGCTGAACTGAGAACAATTACTAAATGTTCCTTACAGGCCATAAAACAGCATTTTGCAATATTTTTATTGAGTACATATTTTCTTTAGTAAATGTTTTTGCTTTTTTATTTGAATCACACAAGTCATTTACATCAGTGAAGATCAAAAAACATTCTTTCAATTAAACTGGTGAGTATTATTTGCTTGCTGTTTTTTATTTGGATTTGGCACTTGACAAATGTTCATTTTAGTCCTTACACTTTTAATATTTATGAATATTCATAGACATTTTAGGTCACTGCAGGGAACATTCTCAGAAAGATCTGGAAAGGTTCTTTTGACCTTATGAACAAACGTTCTTCAGGTAACATTAGTAGAATGTGTGTTCAAAGTTATCTGGTATTTAATAATGTTCTCCAAATGTTAGCACAAAAACATTATTTAAACATTGTGCACAGAGCATTTTTTTCTGAAACGTTTTAGTTGGACATTCATGTAACATTTTTTAAAGGGGTCATATGATGTTGCTAAAAAGAACATTATTTGGTGTAATGAAATGTGTTTATGCGGTTTAAGGTTAAAAAACCACATTATTTTCCACATAATGTATATTATTGTTTCTCCTCTATGCCCCGCCTTTTTTGAAACGCGTCAATTTTTACAAAGCTCATTGGTCTGAAAAGCGAGGTGTGCTCTGATTGGCCAGCTATCTAGTGCGTTGTGATTGGCCGAATGCCTCAAGCGTGTGACGGAAATGTTACGCCCCTTACCATACTGTGAGGCCATGTCCCCGGCGCGACGAGACAAAACCAATAAAACCCATTATAAACGAGGCATTTGTTGCATCCAGTGGGGACATAATTATACTGTCTTTTTACGCGTTGCATTGCATCGTGCCGTGTTACTCGCGTTTGAATCATCAGTGGCAAATTCTTTAAATATGAAAACGTACTTACGTACTTACAGTCTTTGAGTCAGAACAGCCTGAATTGTAGTCTACTCTCCCAGGATCAGGACACAGTCCTCCATAAAATGCACTGCACACATCTGAATGTTTGGGTTGAACTGTTCTGGAACAGTGTTGTAAATACAACTTAACCACTGATTTCTAGTCGTGTCCTCTTTTGGAAGGCCAAACAAAGTATTTTCGCTTTCGCAATGAAACACACAGCGTCTTCACAACGTGGCGGCGGCGGTGGCAGCAAAAATAAAGTTAAACATTCTCTCTTTGTGTGAACATTTGGGCGGTGTTATGCAAATCTTCCCGCATCGTGACGTAGACATGTGGGGGCGTGTTTGAACGAGGCGTTTTAGGGGGGCGTGGACCAGTCTTAACTTTTACAAAGAATATCTTTTTGGGTTTGAGACTTTAGTCTTTGCAACTTTAGGGATCTTATCTATTCACGAACAGCTTGTAACACTCCAAAGAGAAAGGACAACTTGAAATCGCATCATATGACCCCTTTAAATGTTACTACTTGTTTCAGAAAAGTGTTCAAAATTAAAAAATTGTTCATTCAGCATTCAACATTCCCATAATGTTTGCAAAATTATAAAATAGAGTGTTTGTTTAACATTCATATAACCAAGAAAAAAAAATTTAATTTTTTTTTTTTTTAAATAGAATGTTCAGAGAACATTAAAAAACTATGTATTCATTACTTAATGAGAACATTCTCAAAACCTTCTTAAAACATATTTTTGTTGGCTGGGTAGCTTCTACTGTATATTCCAAGATAACAGCAGGAGGCCAGAGTAAATGTCAACACAATCAAATTGCTGTTGAAGAAAACATCAGTAATGCTCTGGTCCAGTCTAAAGTGCTGCGATGACAGCAGCTCCCAGTCACTACATGCTCCCACTTTATTCATGTATTTACAGTCATTCCCAATGATGTGTTTCACACATGTCCAGTTTTTAAGAAAAAACATTTCTTGGTTATGTGAACACTGAGGAAACATTCGTCAATGTAATGTTTGATTGTTCTCTGAACATTCTGAAACAAGTAGTAAGATTTCAAAAATGTTAGATGAATATCCAACTAAAACGTTTCATAAACAATGTATAAATAATGTTTTTGTGTTAACGTTTGGAGAACTTTATTAAAGACCAAATAACATTGCACGAACATTCTATTTGTTCATAACTTTAAAAGAAAATTGTCAGAATGTTTAGAGAATGTTCCGTTAGCTGGGTTCCTTCATATATTGATCGTCTTCAGTAATTAAACACTGACATAATTCTGACCTCAATTCTGATTTTGGCTTGCCAAAATAAGGAAGCTTTCGATGAATAACAGAGGAACATCAGGTCATCCTTTGATCACGCTCAGACAAACACCTACCCTACGATCAGCAGTAATCAATCTGTTTGTCTTCACGCATCACACCTATTATTTCAGACGTGACGTGGCATCCGTCCAGCATAAACAAACGACACGGCAAAGATCGTAGGAGTGGTGGAGAAGAGGAAGCCCCTCTTACACTAAGTGTGTGGGTGTTAATGTTAGACGGCGAGATGCTGAAGTGCACTGAAGGCCAGAACAGTAAGTCATGAGCGTGTGTGGCCCTTGACTCTAAATCATAACGTGTGCAGCTGGTCATGGGAATGTAGTCAAACGCCTGAACCAACTGCTCTTAAACAGGAAACCTCACTTAAAGTATGTTTGTTTCATCTCCACTGATATTCATTCTAGAGTTCAAGTGTTATTAGATACGACATGGTTAAAAATAAACGCATTATTTCACCTAAAAAATACAATTCTGGTATTTTTTACTCACCCTCAAGTTCTCCTTTCATAGTGACCACGACTGTCAAGCTCTAAAAAGAATAAAGATGTCTACCAGTGATGCCAATCCTGGCGCTTTTTTTTTAATGCAAATAAGGATATGATTTTAGATTCCAGAATTACTTAATTTTTGGTCTGTTTCTCTCACAAAAATAACTTTTAACTTCAGAAGACTTGAAATATAGTGCACAAGTCATGTTATGAAATTTTTATGGTGCTTTAAGGTTTTTTTTTTTTTTTTTTTGGAGCTTGACACTATAAACGTGTTGTGGTATGGAAATGTAATTCATAAAACAAAAATACATGTTGTGTTCCTCAGAAAAATAACAGCATATGAGTTTAAAATGGCATGAGGGTGAATCAGGGTTATTATTGTAAACTAAAACTAAACCAATGAAGATATTGTTATTTAAATAAAATAAACATTAACTAAAATAAAACAAAATATAAAAAAGTTATTTTAATAAATGTAATCAATTACAACTTTTAAACAAATTTTATTTTAGTTAGTAGTTGGGAACATTTCTAATTTTCATTTAGTTCATAAGTCTAAACTGAAATAAAAATTAATCAAAACTACAGAGACTTAAAAAAAATGAATCAAACTAACAAAAAACATAACAAAATGACTATAACTTTAAATAGAATTCAAATGAAAACAGAATATACAAAAACAAAACAACTTAAAAAATATTAATATCAAATATAAAAATAAATAAAACTATATAAAACAAACTATATATACAGTATATATATATATATATATATATATATATATACATACAGTATATGACATCATTTTAGAGGTGAAGTAAGTTATTACATTTTCATTAAAGATTGTGAAGACAAACATGTTTTTCTCTAGAATAACGTCACTGATGAATGATTCTTAAAAAGAGCAGGAACATGAATTAAGAGAGTACATAGTGTCAGAGTTGATTTATGTTGATTTAAGAGTATATGAATGAACTCTGGGTGGTCAGAACTGCATGTTGGGAGTGTCTGGCAGGACAAAAGAGAGAAGAAGGGATGAAAATTGGCCTTGCTGGTCTGCTGGAGAGAGCGGCGGCTGTTTCTCACGCCGGTGGTCTGATGTTGGTCGGGCACAGGAAATTCCTGTGCTTGTTGCAACTCCACAGAGATTCCACTTCCTGTGGAGGTTCAGCAAGTCCAGTCAGCGTTGTTCTTTTTCATACTTTTTCAGAGTTGTTTATTTCTTATCCATGATGTGTCTACACTTAAACAGGAAAAAGTCAACTATTCATTAAAATGTATATATAATCAGTAAATAATCCAGATTTATATATAGTATAGCATATCCATTTCGTTTTCATTATTACATTAGTATTTAATGAAGAAATGTGAATGCTGTTGCTAGGGCAATATTGATAGTTAAAGGTGGTTTCTTCAGTGATCTGAGTGGTTGACAGTACATTGCTATGCAGTTGCTATGGTATTCTGAGTATTTTTCAGTATGTTGCTAAGTAGTTGCTGCGGCATTGTTGATGATTATTCTACTAGGTGGTTTCTAGTAATCCAGGTGGTTGCCAGGGCATTACTATGTGTTACTATAGTGTTTGAGTGATTTTTAACATATGCTGTTTCTATAAGGCATTGATAGGTCACTTCTAGTGATCCGGGTGCCAGGGCATTGCTATCTGTTACTATCTGAGTGATTTTTACCATGTTGCTAAGTGGTTGCTAGGAAATTGTTGATAATTTCAAGGGCATTGCAAGGTTGCTTCTAGTGATCCAGTGGTTGTCAGGGCGTTGCAATGTGTTGCTGAAGTGTTTGAGTGATTTTGAACATTTTTCTATGTAGGTTCTAGGGCACTGTTTATAGTTACCAGGACATTGCTAAGCGGTTTCTACAGTGACCATGGGTGGTTGCTTAGGTGCTCTAAGCATAGATATGTATATGCAGATGCCTCATTAGCGACTGTTTCTATGGGCCGTTATAGGTAAGCCATCCGCCATATTGGAAGGGGCAACTTGACGTCATTCACCATAATAATCAATGAATATTGAATATTGAAGATGCCACAATCCTACATATCTATGGTTCCGCTCCTCTCTCGCATGCTCACCTGTGAAAGGTTATCCCGTTTCTTCGGGAATTTGAATAACGGCCGTTTTTACAACCATCGGCTGTGCAGGACTGTG
>NW_015662256.1:409280-415210 GCF_001515625.1 Sinocyclocheilus rhinocerous | reverse complement strand
GTACACGATCTACTGATTCACGAGCTCGGGAGCTAGGGAGCTGATTGAGACGCACCATGGCTGCCAGGGTTGTGTACATAGGCTACGTGTGGGGCGGAGTTATCAAAATAGGGGCGAGGTCCTGTTGGGCTATGGGCCTTTTAGTGTTTGTTTTGGGGCTTTCAAATATCAGTAATATTATAATTAATATATAAGGTAATATTATATTATTCTAATATGTTAATATTTTTATTATATTGTCATATAATAGTCATCAATATATATTAATTATGAAACACTATTATAACAAGGTAATGTTTATTTTATTCTAATATATTTATTATATTTTATTGTCATCTCACACATCATGGATCAGCATTTTCTATAATGTATTTCTATAAAAAAAATAATTATGTGATTTTTTTTATTATATATTTAGCATCAAACAAACAATATACATTTTTATTCTCAGTGATTAAAAGATTAAATGAAAAATAAATTGGAAAATGATTGCACAACCATCAATTAGGTGGCGATATGCAGTAAGTATGTAAATCATAGATATGTATACACATATGCCTCATTAGCAACTGTTTCAATGGGCCACTATACGTAAGCCGTCCGCCATATTGGAAGGGCCAACTTGACGTCATTCACCATAATAATCAATGAATATTGAATATTGAAGATGCCACAATCCTACATATCTATGGTTCCGCTCCTCTCTCGCATGCTCACCTGTGAAAGGTTATCCCGTTTCTTCGGGAATTTGAATAACGGCCGTTTTTACAACCATCGGCTGTGCAGGACTGTGGCATCTTCGAATATTCATTGATTATTATGGTGAATGACGTCAAGTGGACCGTTGCAAGATCTACGCATCTACGTGCTTGGAGCTGTCGATCTTCCTATACATATATATGGCTCTGAGTGGATTTTAACATGTTTCTATGCAGTTGCTAGGGCATTCCTAGTTCTTTTCTAGTGATTCAGGTGGTTGCCAGGGCATTGCTATACAGTTGAGTTGTTGTTCAGAGTGATTTTTTATCGCGTTGCTATGCAGTTGCTATAGTGTTCTGGGAGGTTGTTTACTAGTCCAAGTTAAGCAAGTGCTGAAAATAATAAAGTCTTATTAAATAATATTCAGTTCTGAAACATTTTGACCTCTATGTTTTTTTGTGTGTTTTTGAGTCGTTTTAAGTAGGGCACCAGCAGGCCTGTGGTTTCTGTCAGGCTTTGTCGCACATGCATTTCACGCGGATCTTATTACACCCCCAGACATTTGCAAGTTTTTTTCCTTCTTCAGGAAGCAGAATTCCATTCCTAATGACGGCGCACACATGCTCACAGAGGAATCTGGCCTGAGAATCCTGCATATGACTGAGGGAATATCGACTGTTTCTTTATGTACTGTATGTAAAAAATACCATCTATATAGCAGCAAACACACTGAAAATCAATCAACCTCACTTTTTGATCAGAAAACAAGTTAATTCAGTATTGAGTAGAAACAATAAAAATAGGATGTTTATTATGTTTTTTCTCATAAATGATGTTTAAAAAGCACATGATTACATGTACACACAGTGACTATGCAAATGTTATGTAATATTAAACTCCAATAAATGAAATAACATTTGACAATAATGAGAAGCACATGCTCTTTCTTGCCAAGTATTTTCGTGATGTATTCATCTTATATGGCTCTTTATACATTTCATCAATAAACTAAACAGTGAGTTGAGAAGGCCCTGCGGCAGCAGAAGGTTGACGAACGCCTTCCATCATTCCATAACAAAACGAGGAACCACCCATACAACACAACCCATCCAACTTAACCCCACGGTGCTTCACTGCCAACACCATGAAGAAACTGTTGTTTCCTCGGGTTTCCACCTGGGTTTCCACCTCATACTTTTGTTGGAAAAGCGTCTTATGTAATCAAACACAATAAATTTTTCCGCGAAACAAGCAAAAAGCATTAAATGCAAGTTTTATGGCAGTGCTGCGAGATCAGCTCTAAGCAGATGTTTTCCATCACTGAATTACTTAATCCAAACAGTAAAGTTCAAAAGTGTCAGATAAGATCTGAGTCTACAAGTGCAGCTGATCTTCCTTTTAAGTAGAGTCAAAGCTAACATAGGTGTCAAACTTTATTTGAAGTTAAAAGTTTGTCAGATGAACTAAAATGTTTCTCTGTGTGAAAGTTTTTTTTTTTTTGTATATATATTCACTTGCACCTGTGAAATCATTTAATAATGTTCACTTGATTGTTGAAATCATATTGATTTTTAGATGAGACCTCTAAGCTCAAAAACCTGAGGCAGGAAAACACAAACCACCTCAGTGAATGTGGAACGTTTGGAAAATCTGCTAATTCCAACATTTCCCACATCCTTGATTGAGGGTTTCCATACTAATACACTCTGCCAGACAATAAAATGCTTTGGATCCGTTTTTGCACAACTAAATCATAAGAGAAATCATCAATATTCATAATTCAACCAAGCTTTGTTACTTTTTTTGAACTCCTCCAGACATGGAAGATTTGTGGGTGTGGAAAACATGAAAGACTATCGCCTAGATATTTTGGACACTGAATTTGTTTTTGCAGTAATGGCAGAAAACATCTTGACACACATAGGTGAGGACAACTAAATAACAGGGAACATTCTCAGAACATTGGCTAACGTTCTGGCAAGGTTCTCTCAAATTTATTAACAAATGTTCTTCCAGTAACTGTAAAAGAACATTCACTCAAAGTTATCTGGTCTTTAATAATGTTCTCAAAATGTTAACACAAAAAATATTATTTTAAGTTGTTCATGGAATGTTTTTTTTTTTAAACATTTTAGTTGGATAATCGTCTAACATTTTTTAAATGTTACTACTTGTTTTAGAATGTTCAGGGAACGTTCAAGAGTAACGTTCCCATAATGTTTGCAAAATGATAAAATGGAATGTTCCCCTAATGCTTGCATAACCAAAAATAAATAAATCACTTTTAAAACTGGACATTTTGAATGTTCAGAAAAGATTAAAAAATAACATTTTCACAACTTAATGGGAATGTCAGAAAAATGTTCTTAGAACATAGTTTTGTTAGCTGGGATTCTCTAAAAGTTATGAACAATCGTTCTTCCAGTACCATTTATAGAAAGTTCACTCATCTGGTCTTTAATAACATTCTTAAAAATGTTAGCGCAAAACTGGACATTTTGAACATACCGTATTGTCCCGAATATAAGACGATATTTTTTTCTTCCATACTTTCAAAACAAAAATTAAAATAGGAAAAATATGCAATATGAAAATAATTGAAGACAAAATGTGTTTTACTGAGAAAAAACAAGATTTGGTTTTAAAAAATCTTTTTCCAAAAGGTACATCTGGAAAAAGGGGGGGTCGTCTTATAATCAGGGTTGTCTTATATTCGGGCCAATACGGTAATTGGAACATTAGCAAAATATTTTTAGAACATATAATCAAGTGAGATCTCATATGATGAGAACAACATCTCTTCGTGCCTTATGTGTTTATGTGCATTGGAATTGCTTCAGAACACTGACATTTGCTGTATCCTCTGTCTAGACGAAGCTGCACCATCCGCTGCCCTGTCAGCTGACACAAAAACAACATACTGATGTGCAGTGAACCTTTGGAGCCACTCATGGAGTCAGTCTGACAGCGATTTACTGCCCAGCTTGATCCCCATCTACTCCTCCATCATCTGGAGCAGAATTACAGCAGAATCTGCACTCTATCATTCCAGACCAAGTCAGACGTTTTCCTGGAGTGACACACTTTACTGTGGTTGGCACTGGCTTGAGTATTGAGATGAAAAGATCCTGTGCTGCCCATATTTATGAACGAGGTCTTCACAGTTTGAACTCGCTGAAGTACTGCTGCTTAATGTACAATAAAAATGACACTCATGGGCAAAACCATTGCTGTGTCAAATGCAACTCTTGACATTTATAAGAAAGTGGTTAGTAAACAAGTCATGAAAACCAGACGCTTAATGATAGTGTGTTAATGTTAAGGAGTCATTTGCTCTGTTTCAGATGGACATGTGAAGTCATTATAGGGCGCTCTGGACTTAAAGGTTTTTCAAAACATTAAGACACCCCATTTAGGCCAAATTCCCAGAATTCGTTGCATAAATATGAGCTGGGAATTTGAGAAATTTTCCCAAGAAGTCCAGGTTTGTCTGATTAGCATGGTCTGCTTAACCCCTACCGCACAACATAAATAATAACAATTGTTTAATTTTTGGTTTAGGATTTGCATTAGTTTCAACCCTGTAGATGAATGTACTTGTTTTGTTGTTGTTATTTTAGGAATATGCTAAAATATAATATTAAAAAAATACAATTATAATATAATAACTCTTTAAATTGTGCAAGAATAACATATTGTTGAAGGCCAAACCCTGTAAACAAATTGCATTTTAGTATTTCCAGTTCCATCATTCTGAAGTCAATTGGTTTTTGAATGGACTTTTTGTTAAATGCCTGAAACAAGATCTGTTGTGAACACAAGCTCAAGATACTTTCATGTTTTATTCTACAGCATAAAATACACCAGTAACACCCCCTTGTTATTTCTAAAAGCTTTTACTCGTTTTGAAAAGTGTCTAAATGGGACTACAGAGGTTGTCAAGGACAATAAATGTCATCACACTGAACAGGATGACTACTTGCTAGTTGCTTTTACAGTCTTTATCATAGCTTTTGCAAACTATTCTTATTGAGTTTTAAGGGGAAATGTTTTTATAGCCTACGTCTAGCATTTTACTTCTGGCGATTATATTTAGGCTTCAAAAGTTGTGTTCGTTTGTGAAAATGATCTTGATGAGCAAAACATGTAAGAATCAAACTTTTGTTGATCACAGAGGTTAATTTCTGCAATAATCCAAAAGCCAATGGAAAAATCATATTGGTTTTTTGTTGAGGGAACCCGGGTGATGCAAACTTTTGGATTGGCCTACAAAAATCAATCTCTTAAATTTACATTTATGCATTTTAGAATGAATCCAAATCAACTTTTGAGGTTCCATCTGCATTAAGATGCTGACTTTGAAGACATCTCACTGAGTTTTGGAAGAAAGCCATTCTGTAAGGTCATTCTGTTATGCTTTCGTTTGCAGCTTCCCACAGGGCTCATGTGTTGTATGTTCCTGTTTGAGCTGTATAGGTATCAGTGCTAGTAATGTTTTAGATGAGCTGTATTTGAGGCTATGGAAAGCTGCTGATAGTGGAATGCACCGCCTGGTGAAGGAAAGGGTGTGGATACAATTACTCCACAAATTACTTGTTATTGCCCTGGAAACTGTAATTACTTCTGACATAGTTTGGCTCTGATGCTGGAGAGCGCCACAGGCATATTCCATTTGCACTGGGCTTTTAGGTTTGTTCTCTTGTTTGTTTTTAATGTAGAGGACAGCATGTAGTCTTGGCTTTTGCTCACTTCTGGTGTCTTTGCTTTGTAGTTTCTGTCAGTGATTGTCATTAAAATGTTTTCTCTGGCTTTTATCACTTACCTGATTTTGAAAACGCAGAGGAAATGGTCAGGTATTGTTTTCCAGTCATTATTTATTTCTCACTGAGGTCTGGACCCTTTAATGGCCCCAGCAGGTGTTTGAATGGACTGAAGCATTAACATACTGGGAAAAATCTACTAAAGAAAATGAAGAGGAAACAGAAAAATGGGAAACAATTTTGTACACCCATAAGCAACAAGTAAAAGATGGCTCAGCCTTAATTAAATACACTTTTGAGTGAACATTACCATTTTTGCAAAAAGCAAATCATGCCAAAATAACTTTAAACACTTGTTTTAAATCAGTTTGTAGTGTTGTGATTCACCTTGTAGTTGGTTAGTTTGGTTCAAAACTAATTAATAAAAAAAATTAAAATTTAAATCCTGTGGGGGAATATACATATATATAT
>NW_015662256.1:404872-409236 GCF_001515625.1 Sinocyclocheilus rhinocerous | reverse complement strand
TGTACATACACATATATGTAGTTGTTTTTTTGGTGTTTGGCTTAGTGTTATGTTAGAATCATTATTATACTCTTATACCTTTTGTTCTTTACTATTTTGAATTGTTTTTAGCTTTATTTTTTTGTTTTTCTTTTAAATGTTAAGTTTTGAAATTTTGTTGTATGCATTTGTCATTTTTATTTAATCTCTTTATTTTTAAAATGTGTATAGGTAGTATTTATAAAGTTTTAGCTTTTAGTTTTGGATCTGTTTTTAGTTGTTTTAATACTACAATTGATTGCTTCTGTTGTCCTCATTTGTAAGTCGCTTTGGATAAAAGTGTCTGATAAATGACTAAATAAATAAATAATAAATAAATAAATAAAGCAACACATATCCTACTATAAGCTCTCAGATATAAGCACCGGCACTATTGTGCTGTTTATGTGCTAGTTTAACGGCCAGAGTTTCTGTAGAGATGTGCAGTAGTGTTCCAGTCCATGAGTTATAGTCTCAGCTGACCCTGCTGAAAGACCCCTGTGTGTAATTGTTTCAGACGGGACAGAGTAAATGTGGGAGGCTCTCTCTGTAGGCCACGGGGCTTTCCTGGAAAAACTGTTGAAGTGAAGCAGATATAAGACTAATTGGCCTTCACCCCCTCCAGCCGCGCCTCTACCTCACGCTCCAGCCCAGCTGCCTGCAGAGGCTTTCAGGAGTCTGGCCGAATAACTCAAGCATGGGAAACTGTCTGGATGAGACATTCATTTTGTGTTCATGTGCATTTGGTCTGAGACCAAAACCGAATACAGTTATTATAGGAATTCTGTAGAGCTTAAGTGCACAAAGATTACAAGAATGACAAGGAATTAAATAATGCGCACTCACAGTCAGAGGCTTGAGGGTGGACTCTTTTCATCTAAGACAGGAAGACAACAAGGTGTTGCCATGCAGTTGCTAAGTTGATAAACCCACCCATCTCCACCCCTAAACCTACCAATCTCCACCCGTAGATGTGGATCCAACCACGCCCCCTGGATCTTGTGTTCCGCAGTGAGGGGCTACTGAAATTTTGTGATTATATAACAACAACAATAATAATAATAACAATAATAATCAATTTGAACTCAGTAATAATAAAAATAACAATTCTAATAATACTCATGATAACTTTATTTTACAGTATTATTATTATTATTATTATTATGTAAAATAAAGTTATCATTAATTATTTATTATTCATTGTTTTTATTATTACTAAATTTAAATATATTATTACTATTGTTATATTACTAAACTAAAATAAGAAATATTACTGTTGTAATCTTACAATAATTGTTTAAAAATTGTATTTAAAAAGTTGTTATTATTATTCTTACTAAATTATCATTTAACAAAGTTTAAAAAAAATAATATTACTACAGTAATATTTCACTGTAAAGTAATCAGGTATTTAAGAAAAATAATATAATAATAACATTTTAATTTACAGTACAACCGTAAAATGGCATTACGTTCAAACGCTAAAGTATCAAGCTTTTATTTTGGGGGAAACCGACGTAAGCCCTTAAAAAGTCATGTCAGGCTTCTGTTTTATCCCAAAAATTTTGCCATTTCTTTTGGGAATGGCTGGTTGGTGTGGTGGTTAACAGCAGGTGTTTGCCAAACAAAACCACAACACAAATGTGGGTTCAAATCCCACAGATATCAGTCTTTCTCTTTAACCTAGCCCAAGTTCATACACATATATTTGCACAAGTAGATGCTGACATTCAGCGATTCAGCGGCACACAGGATAATTGTTTGCCTTCCAACCTGGATGTCTTGGTTCAGCTCACATAATGTTTAAAGGTTTCATTATATAAAAGCAAAGAGTTTTCACCAAAAAAATGCAAGCAGCATTCCTAAAAGACCAGTTGGTGTGGTGGTTAATAGCAGGTTTTTGACAATAAAAAACTAAAACACAAACACACATTCAAATCCCTTAAATTTTTTTTTTTTTTTTTTTTTTTAAACAACACGTTTTGACTCACATTTAAATGAACACAGTGCCATGCTTTACACCAAAACACAGCACATGTATTGATTTAATTAAATATCAGCCTTTGCTATTCAATAAATGTCATATTACAATTTCCACTTTATTTCAATTAATAATGCTGTTCTAGTACAAAATACCCTATCAACTGCACTGCAACACCAAAACAGTGGTTGCTATTGTACAGCCAAGCAACACCCATATTTTACTTCAGAAAATATATTTTTAAAAAATCATTGCACTTTGTTGCATTGCACTTTTGGGGCAGAGATTGCTTGTCAACACTTTGCATGTCAGATTGCATTTGTTGTGTGTTTCATTTGTGTGTCCCACTAGCCCACTTCACGCCCAGTGACGACACACTGTGGCTCTCATGGGTGTGGAAGTGTGACTTCTAATGCAGAACATTCTTCTAAAGCAAAGAACATTCTTGGGTTTTTGAATCATGTGTTATCCTGGAGATTATTTGTGTTGCATCATCAAAGCATTAGCAAAAAGCTTCATTGTCCTAGAAAGAGCCGGTAAAATGACAACAGCCACATGATAAACTGCATTTGCAGTGTGAGTCATTGTGCCCAATGCAAATGCAAGTGCACTGGTAACTTAATCTTTAAAAAAATAAAATAAAATAGGTTCATATAAGTCTAAATGTTTTGAATGGTCTAATCTTAAACTTTTCAGTTACTTTTTTACAAATACAAAGGAAAAAACATGCAGAAAGTGTTTCATGATGGGATCAGAATGATAAATGTGGAATCTCTTCATAACTTTATCATGATTTCATTCCCAAAACAAACAGAAGGAACTTTCCCTGCAGATATATACCCTCCCTTTACATCTTCTGTGTATGAATCATCCATATCGCTCAGTAAAAACAGCATATTTCACACACAATGACCTCATTGAGAGTAATGCCGCTCGAGTTCTTGCCTGTTGATTTCCAAAATAGAGGTCAGACGCTTTGATAGATTGCGACCCTGGCCAAGAGACAGACTGAATCTGGCACAGATGAGAATCACTTGTCTCCACATGACGGAGAAAAAGAGAAAAAGTTATTGTGTTTTGCTCCTCAGCTGCACGACAGCCGCTGCATTTGGATCCGGAGCTCATGTGTTTGTTTTTTTTTCTTTTTCATTTTAAACAAAACACTTTCTGAGCTCCTCAGCTGCACGACAGCCGCTGCATTTGGATCCGGAGCTCATGTGTTTGTTTTTTTTTCTTTTTCATTTTAAACAAAACACTTTCTGAGCTCCTCAGCTGCACGACAGCCGCTGCATTTGGATCCGGAGCTCATGCTGAGCATCATAATGTACCTGACCTTTGACTTCAGACAGGTTCTGACAGAAGATCACATAATGTAGTAATGTAGTATATGATTGTTGCTTTATACGTTGCTATGCAGTTGCTAGGGTATTTTGGCTGTTTTCATTGAGCAACACGTGTCCCCAAGGTGTTGCCATGCAGTTGCTAAGATGCTCTAGGTGTTTGCTTTAGCATTTCTGTCCAGTTGCTAAGGCAACCTGAGTGTTTTTAGCACATTGCCATGCAGTCGCTGGAGTATTATGGGGTGTTTCTAGGGTGTTGCTAAGTTAGTGGGCTAACTTAAAACAACAGTTCACATCATCTTAGAAACTGTTTCCTAAGTTTCTTCCCAGTTTCTAAGATGATGTGAACTGTTGTTGTTTTTTTTTTAAGTACATTATTAAGCAGTTACAAGGTGTTGCTATGTAGTAACTAAGATGATGTCAGTGGATTTTAACACATTTCTATGCAGTTCCTAGAGTATTATGGGGTGTTTCCAGGGCGTTGCTAAGTTACTAAGGTCATACCAGTGTTTTTAGCACATTCCTAGGCTACTGAGTGTGGTTGACCGGGTTTTCCTTGACAGTCCCCACTGATATACGGTGGACGAGAGAGCTCAACACTCTGCAAATGAAAAAACACATGCAAATAGAAAAAAACACCTGCAAATTAAGAAAACATCTTCATCAATTTGACAACACACGCGCTGCAAATTCTCACAACACAACCAAATAAATAAATGCCCTGCAAAAACAGAAACGCGCTTCAAATACACACAACACAAACAAAGTAACGTGCTGCAAAAATAGAAACGCGCTGCAAATACACACAATACAAACAAATAAAGAAACGCACTGCAAAAACAGAAATGCGCTGCTAATGCTCACAACACAAACAAATAAAGAAACGCGCTGCAAATAGGCACAGACCACATCGGAAATGTTTAAGGGAACCACAAAGTGCATGGCACATATATATATATCAATGTTTGCTCTGAAAGGTGAGATTTGTGTTTATTTTAACATCCTGATAATACGATTCCTTTGCT
>NW_015662256.1:394248-395498 GCF_001515625.1 Sinocyclocheilus rhinocerous | reverse complement strand
AATTAACCATGGATTTACTACACTAACCATAGTTTAACCATGGTATTTGTACAACCGTGTTTATACAAATGGTAATCAATACAAAAAAAAAAAAAAACATGGTTAATTTTCGTTTTGTTGGGGTAATTGTTGGGGTCCTCCCGTTGTGGTCTGTACTTGCATTTCTTTATTTGGTTGTGTTGTGAGCATTTGCGGCGCGTTTCTGTTTTTGCAGCGTGTTTCTTTATTTGGTTGTGTTGTGAGCATTTTGAACTGTTGTTGTTTTTTTTTTAAGTACATTATTAAGCAGTTACAAGGTGTTGCTATGTAGTAACTAAGATGATGTCAGTGGATTTTAACACATTTCTATGCAGTTCCTAGAGTATTATGGGGTGTTTCCAGGGCGTTGCTAAGTTACTAAGGTCATACCAGTGTTTTTAGCACATTCCTAGGCTACTGAGTGTGGTTGACCGGGTTTTCCTTGACAGTCCCCACTGATATACGGTGGACGAGAGAGCTCAACGCTCTGCAAATGAAAAAACACATGCAAATAGAAAAAAACACCTGCAAATTAAGAAAACATCTTCATCAATTTGACAACACACGCGCTGCAAATTCTCACAACACAACCAAATAAATAAATGCCCTGCAAAAACAGAAACGCGCTTCAAATACACACAACACAAACAAAGTAACGTGCTGCAAAAATAGAAACGCGCTGCAAATACACACAATACAAACAAATAAAGAAACGCACTGCAAAAACAGAAATGCGCTGCTAATGCTCACAACACAAACAAATAAAGAAACGCGCTGCAAATAGGCACAGACCACATCGGAAATGTTTAAGGGAACCACAAAGTGCATGGCTGGTACATATATATCAATGTTTGCTCTGAAAGGTGAGATTTGTGTTTATTTTAACATCCTGATAATACGATTCCTTTGCTGCTGCTTCTTCTTCTTCTTTTTTTTTTTTGTTGTTGAAATTATTAGCTTAAATAAGCTGACGAAATACTCAATTACTGTAACTGTGAAAGCATGTAAGCTGGCTAACTTTCTTTATAAATGAACCATATGGATTTACTATTAAAATCAATTAATTAATAAATACATTTTTGCAGCACATGTGCTGTCAAACTGATGAAGATGTTTTCTTAATTTGCTGGTGCTTTTCTATTTGCATGTGCTTTCTGAAGCTGCAGCGCGTTGAGCTCTCTCAGCCACCGTACTAATAACCTACTCCTAAATGTAATGTAGAAACTTTCATT
>NW_015662256.1:394035-394221 GCF_001515625.1 Sinocyclocheilus rhinocerous | reverse complement strand
TTGGTTGTGTTGTGAGTATTTGCAGCGCGTTTCTTTATTTGGTTGTGTTGTGAGCATTTTGCAGCGCGTTTCTTTAATTGGTTGTGTTGTGAGCATTTGCGGCGCGTTTTTGTATTTGATTGAGTTGCGAGTATTTGCAGCACATGTGCTGTCAAACTGATGAAGATGTTTTCTTAATTTGCTGGT
>NW_015662256.1:383181-393844 GCF_001515625.1 Sinocyclocheilus rhinocerous | reverse complement strand
ACTAATAACCTACTCCTAAATGTAATGTAGAAACTTTCATTTTCTGTGAAGCTGCTTTGCAACGATTTGTATCATGAAAAGTGCAATATGAATGAACATGAATTGAATTGAATTATTGAATTGAATTGAATTTCTACCCAGTATGAAAGGCAATGTGAAGTTTTTTTTTTGTTTGTTTTTGTTTTTTTTTAGAATGCAACTAGGCTGTTGAGAGTGGTTGCCAGGACGTTTCTATCCAGTTTATAAGGTGATGTGAGTTTTGTTTTGTTTTGTTTTTAAATACATTGCTATGCAGTTGCCATGGTGTTGCTATGCAGTTGCTAAGATACTCAACGTGGTTTCTAGGTGGGTCTATCCAGTTGCTAAGGCAGTCTGAGTATTTGTACCATAGACGTGTATAGGTAGATTCCACATTCGACCGCTCCCGACACATCGACGGGTTATATATATATATATATATATATATATTAACTCATATTACGGGTTTTTAAACTAAAGTACCTTTTAAATGCCTTGTTAGCTAATGACTTCATCCTGTTGTATTGTGTTAGTTTAGCAAAAGTATCTTCTGAAGTTTACTGAAGATAAAGATATTCATACATGTGTATAACTACTGTTGCAGTGCGGATTCACAGGCATTGCTCTTGAGTGCTCACGGACCGGCTTTGACATTACAATATGGTGGATGGCTTATGTATATCAGCCCACAGAAATGGCCACTAATAGGTCATTTAGTTATACTTATCTATGATTTTTACCACATTGCTATGCAGTTGCTAGAGTATTATGAGTTGTTTCCAGGGTATTGCTAAATCCCTAAGTTGATGTTAAGGTTTTTAGAATGTAACTAGGCTGTTGAGAGTGGTTGCTAGGACGTTTCTGCCCATTTTATAAGATGATGTGAGTTTTGTTTTGCTTTGTTTTGTTTTGTTTTGTTTTGTTTTTAAATACATTGCTATGTGGTTGCCAGGTTGTTGCTATGTGGTTGCTAATATTATATCAGTTGTTTTTAGCACATTGCTATTGAAATGCTAGAGTATTATGGGGTGTTTATGAGTGATATGAGGGGTTTAGCCCATTACTTGGTTGTTGAGAGTAGTTGCAGGGCATTTTTACTCAGTTTTAAGGTGATGTGAGTTGTTTTCTTACAGTACATTCCTATGTGATTGCCAGGGTGTTGCGAAGAAGAATGTAGTTGTTTTTAGAACATTGCTATCCATTTGTTAGCGTATAATGGGGTGTTTCCAGGGCATTGCTAGGTTGCTAGGCTGTTGAGAGTGGTTGCCAGGGTGTTTCTACCCAGTTTCTAATGCAAATTGTTTACACTAGATGGTGGATCAGCACCTAGAGAGGACCTCTACAGCCCTGAAAGACAGCGGAGACCAGGACAATTAGATGAGCCCCAGATACAGATCCCCTGTAAAGACCTTGTCTCAGACGACCACCGGGACAAGACCACAGGAACCAGATGATTCCTCTGCACAATGTGACTTTGCTAGCTTGAAATTGAACTGCTGGTTTTGTCTGGTCAGAGGAGAACTGGCCCCCCAACTGAGCCTGGTTTCTCCCAAGGTTTTTTCTCCATTCTGCCACCGATGGAGTTTTGGTTCCTTGCCGCTGTCGCCTCTGGCTTGCTTAGTTGGGGACACTTCATTTCCAGCGATATCGTTGACTTGATTGCAAATGATTGCAAAGATACTATTTAAACTGAACTGAGCTGAATGAAGACATCACTGAATTCAATGATAAGTCTTTAACTGGAAAATTAGTGTTTACTATTGTCATTCTGCATTATTGACACACTATTTTCCTAATTAATGCTGTTCAGTTGCTTTGACACAATCTGTATTGTTAAAAGCACTATATAAATAAAGGTGACTTGACTTGACATTGCTATGCGGCTGCTATGCGGATGCTGGACTGTTGCTGTGTGGTTGCTGATGATGTCAGTGGTTTTTAGGACGTGGCTGTGTGTTCGTTCCTGCTTGTTGCCTGGGCATTGCTATCCAGTTGCTATGTAATTTGACTGTTTTGTAGGTATGCAGTTGCTAAAGTGTGAAATGATTTAATGCCGCAGAAAGAAATATTGATGAACTATTTTAGTAAATGCACCTCAATTGAGGTACAGTACAAGCTATTTTCCTTTGTGTTTCTATAAACAAAAAATGGACCTCAGTAATAGTATTTTGTATTGTTGTTAAGGGACACCATTTATGTTGTAAAAATTATTAATTTGACACAAATATTGCCTCAACATTCTATATTTGGCTTGGCGCAAAAGAAAACAATATTAAAAGTCAAGATGTGATGATATCTTGGCAATGGGATGTGATTACCTCAAAATTACCTCAACTTGTAAATGTCGATGCAAAATATTATCTCGCTAAGCAAATGTGCTTGATCCAAAACAGCCTAAAGCTACAACAAAGAAAGACAGGACTCAGCAAAGAGCAGTTTTTGCATGCACAGATGCATGTTTAGGTTTGCTATCATGCTAACGCTGCACCTCAGTCAGTGTTAACCTGTAATTTAAAGACTAAACACATCAAAACAAGTGGCATAATGATGATTACAGCTGGGTAAGAAATCACACCGCACAATGGCAAACATTTCTTTGAGAAACAGCAAGAGAGAGACATATGAATGACAGGGTATATGTACTGTACATGTATGATAAAGTGTTTGTTGTATAGCAACGTTAAAACACATCATTTAAGGAGTTGTTTTTTGCACACAGCTCTCTTTGAGGAATAATTCATGTCTGGAGCACAAACTGAAGTTTAACTCTTAGTTGAGGATGACGTTTATCTTCCATGTTTTTCTGCCATGTGTGTTTGTCTGTGACACGTATAGATTTCCAGTCTTTGACAGCTCTATTCAGTGTGACTCTCCCTTTGATTTGCTTGACAGATTAGATCACACTTACACTTCACTAGTGACACAACTGGCAGATTTAAAATGACAGCTAGAGTGGAATTCATCCACACCCTTATAGTTCTTTCACATCAACACATCCACAGATTATGAGACTCAAATTTCCTCTGCAATGCTTTGATTACTGTCGTTTGTCCTAACTTAATCACAAGTTATTGTTATTATCCTATTTTACTTTCATCTCAATCAAACCAGAAAACTGTCAAAATTGATACATGTTCAATAAAACGATATTGTATGTTTCAGGAGACAACTCTTAATCAACAATCATCTGCAAAAATGACCCTTTCTGAACTTCCAACTTACTGATGTCACACAGAAGACCAGCGACACTTGACCATTTACATGTCTTCACTGATGCCTACTGATTGATCAAAAATTTGAGGTGATGCAGAGGATGTAGGATACAGATTATTATTCATAAACAGTAGATAACAAAACAGTAAGAATAATATCCAATGAATATTACAGCTTTATAAGCACATTTTACAGAAAATCATGCTATTCTTGAAATCTCATTTAATTCCTATGGGATGTTCTCCTTTTATTTATTTATAAACCAGCAGATAAAATTACAGTGTAATAGAATTACAATCAACAATTCCCAACAGCCATGGGAAAAGATTAACAAAAAAGAAAATTAACATATTAACACAATATCCCAGCTGACAGGGAATATTCTCAGAAAGTTTTGGCAAGGTTCTCTCAAAGTTATGAACAAATGTTCTTCCAGTAATGTTATGGATCTAATGTCTTGTGTTAAGTTGGATAACACAATATATACTACTTTTTCTATAGTATACAAGGTTGAGTTCTCTGTGAGTGACAGATGTGTATGCGTATGGTCTTTAATTTGACATTACATGATAAACATCTGGATAAATAATAAATAAATATATTCTGTATTTTAACTAAAGGTAACAGAGCTGACCTAGTATATGATCATTCGTATGCTTTTATTGGCACAAATTACTCAGTGTTTTACCCTCATATGAGATTTAATCAATTTTGAGTCAAGAACAAGCATTGCCTGCAGTGCACAGTTAGATGCAGTTCTTGCTATTAATTTTAACAATGTTTAAAGGTGTCACACATTGGTGATACAAACTGCACGAGGACGAAGGAGATCAACGAGAAGTCTTTTAATCAGATAAATCCAGGAGAACATGCACGGAAATCAACTTAACATAGACCGAGAATGGACAAAGACTAAGGGAGAACTGAGGACTTATAAGCATGAACCAAACAAAGGGAACTAATGAGATGATTAACAGACAACAGGTGAACTGAATGACATAATAGGCAACTCAGGAAAACTAGGTCACAACGGAGAGAATAGAAAACAAGGCATATATGTAACAGTTCGCCCCCTCACGGGAAGGCGCGTCCCTGCGCCGTAAAGAGTTCAAACCGAGGAGGGAGTGTGGGGGCTATGGAGGAGGGCATGGAGCAGGAAAAAGGCAGAAACAAAAATAGTCCAAAAGAGTTCAAGAGGGAGTGGAGGGTGGGAGGAGCCAAAGGGAAGCCATGAGCAGGAGGAGCCAGATGTTGGTCCAGAGACCAGCCAGGACGAAGCTCCAGGGTGGAGTCGAAGGAGCGAGAAGCCATGGTGGAGAAGGCCTTGACGACACCCTGGGGACGAACAATGGAGATGGAGCCACTGGAGGTGGAGACCCAGGTGGAGTCAAGCTGACGAAGAGCCAGGGTGACACTGAGGATCCGGAAGAC
This sequence comes from Sinocyclocheilus rhinocerous, assembly GCF_001515625.1. Taxonomy (NCBI): domain Eukaryota; kingdom Metazoa; phylum Chordata; class Actinopteri; order Cypriniformes; family Cyprinidae; genus Sinocyclocheilus; species Sinocyclocheilus rhinocerous. The sequence continues at coordinate 389,182 of NW_015662256.1, read as the reverse complement.
GGCGGCGGAGCCAGAGCGACTGAGAACGAAGGCGAAGCCGAAGGGAAGGAGGAGCCTGACCGAGCCGGAGGGACGGAGTGACGAGGCAAAGCCAGAGGAGTGGAATCCCGAGGCGGCGGATGGTCGATGACTGATCAAGGCGGAGCCGGAGGGACGAGGGAGCCCGGTGGAGCCAGTGGGATGACGGGCCACGGTGGAGACGAGGGAGCTAGGAGCCAAGGTGGAGCCAATGGGTCGAAGGACCGAGGTGGAGTCCAGGACTCAGAGACTGGAGGAGGAGACAGGGGATCCTCACGTCTAGGTGGAGCTGGAGACTGGAAGTCCCGAGGTGGATCAGAGCGCCCAGATGGCACTGACTGAGAGTGAGCTGAGGGACTGACAGGCACCAGCGGAGATAGGGCTGAGGAACTGGCTGGTTTTAGGAGAGGAGGCAGGAGAGGGAGGCTGGGAGGGAACACAGAAGAACAGGAGCTGGGCGGAACCAGCGGTGACGCAGGATATTCAGGGTTGGACAGAACCAGCGGAGACACAGGAGATTCAGGGCTGGACGGAACCAGCGGAGACACAGGAGACATAGGAGACTCAGGAGCACTGGGTATTACCTCCCCAAACCAGTCTATTAAGTTCTCTTGTAAAACATCCATTAGTTCCTCAATATAATGTCCAGTGACCAGTAGCAGCTCACCCTCAGCGGTGGGAGTGTGGGCGGGGCTTCCCTCCAAGCCCTTGATCTCCACGAGCATTCCCTTAGGCACGTGTGGTGTTGCCGGCTCATGCCCATGGTCAGACGACTCTCGAGGCTCAGGCTCCGGGGCGATGATCTGCTCAGTCGCGGGTTTCTGCGCTGGCTCATGTGCTCAGGCTCTCCATCTGCGTGCATTGGGATGACGGCTGGCTGGTCTCTGGTTTGAGAGTGGGGCTGGAGATGTCCTCATCGGTGGGGCAAACGGAGAAAAACAGTCAATTTTTCTCCAGCACCCTCTCCACAAAAGAGCCGAAATTGTTCCTGGGACCGTCCGCTGGAACACGTGCCTTCGACCGCTCGCTCAGGCTGGCTTGGTAAAAAACACAGAGCGAGCGATCAGGGTAATGAGTCAGACACGCGAGATGTAAAAAGTCCCGTGTGTGGTCTTCCAGCGGACAGTCACCCTGCTCCAGGCATAGCAGGGCCACAGCAGGAATGTCCATGGTGACAGTGGAGTGGGGAAAAAAAGTGAACAAAACACAGCAAAAAAAACTGTAGTCGGTACGTTCTTCTGTCACGCGTTGGTGATACAAACTGCACGAGGACGAAGGAGATGAACGAGAAGTCTTTTAATCAGATAAATCCAGGAGAACAGGCACATAAACCAACTTAACATAGACAGAGAATGGACAAAGACTAAGGGAGAACTGAGGACTTATAAGCATGAACCAAACAAAGGGAACTAATGAGAGGATTAACAGACAACATGTAAACTGAATGACATAATAGGCAACTCAGGAAAACTAGGTCCCAACGGAGTGAAAGAGAAAACAAGGCATACATGTGACAAAAGGTGAAGGAATTATAAATTATACATTTCACCTAGTATTAAGCTTTAAAATATCAGATTTTACTGCTCAAGTGCACAAAGGCGGTTCTAGGGATCAGCATAACGTCTGTTGACACTTATTAAGTGACATTATACTGTAAATGCGTTTGTAATTGTAATTAGTGTATGGTGTTAAAATCTCCCCAAACGCCTCATAATAGTGTTTGTAGTTTTTCAGATCTGTGTTTGTGCACTGGACCGAACTAGCTGCAGTGATGCATCATCTGGCAAGGTGTGAGCGTTCTGTGTGGCTGATGTAATGGCTGTTGGGATACGCTGAATGTTACTGAAGTCATAATACATTTTGAATGTGGATGGAGAACAAACCATCTGGTCATTCTGGGACAGACGGGGCAGTGCAGGCCCACGGGTCACATGAACTGGCACTCATAAACGATCATAACTGTGCAGATGTACAGGCCCTCCTGATGATTTCAAGTTCACGTTAAAGTTCACGTTAAAGCAACAACACAAGTACACAAATCATCCAAACGCTTGAGAATTTCATTCATGTCCTTTAGTTTAATGCAAATCTAAGATAGGTTTGCTTCACAACTCAAATCAAGTGGAGTACCAAAATTGTTTATTGCACTTATTGTTCTTTTATATATATATATATACATTTTTATTAGAAAACTTTTTATAGGATTGTGAAGGGCAAGGAACTATGGAAGCTCTTTTCTGCCACAGGATAAAAAGGTAACTGTGAGTTTTTACCTCACAGTTGTTGTTTTTTTTTGTTTGTTTGTTTTTTTGTTTCCAACATTAATAAAAATATAAAAGATAATTGCAATTTTTTTTTCTTGCAATTGTGAGTTTATATCTCACTATTCCAACTTTTTTCCTTCACAATTATGAGAAAAACAAATTAAGAATTAAAGAAATTCAGCTGTAAAGTCAGAATTCTGACTTTTATCTTAAAATTCAAATTTTTCATCTTAAAATTTTGTTTTATTTATTTGTTTGTTTGTTTGTTTGTTTGTTTTCCACCACAGAATGGACAATTAAAAAGGTAAGAGCAACATTTTTCTCGTAGAATTCTGAGGGGGGAAATCCAGAATTGAGAGATATAAAGTATATAAACTGAGAATTGTGAAAAAAAAAAAAAAGTTGCAGTTACTTTTGTTTTTAATCCCTTGGCAGAAACAAGCTTCCACATGAAACAACGCAAAAAGCAAAAAAATTAATTACTAACCATATAAGTCGCTTTTGTTGGTGATGCCAAATGTTGTATGTCAAATCTATCCAATTAATCTGTCATTTGGAAAAATATAATCAAATGATATACTATTATAGTTTGTGTTAGTATTTTGAATTAGATTTTATTTTTATAGTTTTAGATTTTCATTATATTTTTCATTATTAATTTCATATATATTTATATTTTCATTTTCATTTTCATTTTAGTTAAAGCTTTAGTAATTTTGTGTGTGTTTTGTCATTTTTATTAGTCTTTGTTCTTTAACTTGGCAACTAGCTGTAATAAACTATGTTTATGTTTTTTATATTTTATTTCAGTTAATGTTTATTTTAATTCAAGTCATGTTTTTTGGGGGGGGGGTTTGGTTTTGGTTAACAATTATAACCCTGACATGAACAAAACCTGATTCAGCATGATCTGAATCTTCAGCTTCACTGGAAGAAGAACATCTGAGAGTCACATGATCATTTACTTGCATTTGATTAGTCACTTTAATAGGGCAGGAATGTTTTTCAGAATCTGTCTATTTCCAGGTTTAAATGGTCTCAGACTTGAACCCCAGTGTATGTCCTGTGAACTTTTTTCCAGTTAACAGCCCTTATGTAATATATGGGTGGAGGGAAAAATTAATTCCAAATGTAACACTTTGTCATTGCGTTCCTGGTGCATTGAGAGCAGATCCAGGAAAATACAAGCCCAAAAACCACTGAAGTAAAGCGAGAGAACCACTGATGACCTCTGCAACATGGACACATGGTGAATTTATCATAATAATCTCTCATAGAGTCACCATGGTTATGTGGTCTAAGACTATGAATGTAAAATATAATATTTATTACTTACCAAAAATAAATAAACGCCTTTCATTCTGTATTCTAAGAGTGTCTATATTACTTCATTCACATGGGGTGAACTTTTAGCAGTGGAAAGTTCAAGTACAATCAGGGAGACACACAAATTTCAGATGTCTATGAAGATAATTACAGAAATGGCTCAGACTCACTATCCCATCGTCTCTGCTACTGTAACATCACAAGTTCAAAATGTCGTGGTGTTACTGAAGTCATTCATCACTAGTATTGTGAGCTTTTGTGCTCCAGACATGAATGATTTCTAATTTTTTGTCGAATTTGAACTTTTCAAAATGCATTTCATAGTGCAGGTTCTTCTGTGAAAGACGTCAGTAGTATTTTACTGTGATAAGGTGTTGACTTACTGTCACCTTGTAAAAAATATTACAGAAAATAATTTGACAGTTTTTCACATAATGAGCTCATAATCTCTTAAATGCTCAAATATTGGCTAAATGTTTTAGAGAGGGAGAGGGAGAGAGAGAGAGAGTATTATTTAATATTATATATTGTAACAGTGGAAAACATGCAACTTAGCGTTTCTGTCTCTCTGGTGTACAGCATGTTGTAATATGAAGGGGAAGTTTGAATTCTTATGGATTTATGTTTCTGTGTGGATGCTTGTGTTTTAGTACAGCTGTAGTTACAATACAGCTTTCAATAATAGAGACCCCTTCCTACATGGAAGGCCCTTAAAGTCAACATGAAGTCTAATGAAACTGAATTACTCTCCTAATTCATGTTCTTGCAAAGGTTATTATAGTTAACTAAAACTAAAACCATATAAAAAGTTACTTTAAATAAATAAAATATAGTTTAATTTAATGAACCACAATAACTTAAGTTAGAACAGAAGTCAAACTAAAAAAAAAAAAAATTAATAAATTATAAAAATCACAAAAACACAACAACATTACTAAAACTTTCAAATTAAACATTAAACTGAACATGAAAAATATAAAAATAATGAAAAGTATTAATTACAACTATAACAGTATCTCAATGATACTAAAACTATTAACTATTAATAAAACGTTTAATTCATGTTCCTGGTGGGGTTATTATTTATTATAGTTAACTATAAAAAAAATAAAAGGTTTATTTAAATAATATCTAAATAAAATAAAATATTAAAAAAATTATTTAAAAAACTATTATGTATTGTGTATTCATTAGTGAATGCTGTTGTAAAGGAATTAATGTTTGTCTTCAAACCCTTTCATCTAACCTTTCAAAACCTTTATCAAACCAATCCACCATGAGAAAACTGAGCACTCTACTACATTGACTTTTCTATTTGACTCCTATATGTCACATCATGGTTTGCAGATGCTGTTTCATGTTGACTACTGACTTGTTATTTCTCCTCATTTGAGGGAAACAGTTGCATGATGATATTTTTCCAGCAGTAGTCACAAAAATTAGGGGTTTTCCAAATCCTTCACAGACTGTAGATTTGTAAAATAAATACATTTAGTAACACAGAGGAAGTCAAAGCTAATAACTATCCTGGTTAGCCAATATTGCGGTTTATTAGTGTTACTTACGTGCAGTAGAATCAAGCAGAGTGACAAATTGCAGATGTTTCTCTTTTGCTTTAACAGTTTTCTTGTTTTTCTTGTCTTTTCTTCAAGTGAAACTCCATGAAGAGCATACTGATGGCTTACTGAAGGGTGAGAACCCAGCTAACAAAATATGTTTTAAGAACGTTTTGCTAATGTTACAATTAAGTTATGAAAACGTTACTTCTGAATGTTCGCTGAACATTCAAAACGTCCTTGTTTTAAGTCTTTTAAAAATGTTTTGGTCCCACTTTATGTTAGGTGTCTTTAAATACTATGCACCTAATAATAACGTAATGAGAGGTTTTTGGTGGTATAGTTAGGTTTAAGGGGTAGAGGTAGGGTCAACAGTGTAATAATAGACATAACATAAATTAATTACAGATGTAATTACAAGAATATGTAAAAACATGTATGTACAAAATAACTACACTGAATCAAATGATTAATTTAAATGTAAGTACATAGTAGTTAAGCAGAGGCGGACAAAGTACACAACTCTATTACTTGAGTGAAAGTACAGATACTGCTGGTCAAATATTACTCCATTACAAGTGAAAGTTGTAAAGACAGATTTTTACTTAAAGGCACAATATGTAATTTTCGCCACTGGAGGGCACGTATTCAAAATTCTAAATAAACAAAGAGACAAAGGCGTAGTTTGATGACGCCGTGACTGAGTGTGGAATCATGGGAGTTGTCGTCTTCATCCCCACAGCCGATGCAATCCGACGGGACTCAGGCAGAAATCATGTTCATGGATCAGCTAATGATTTGTTAACGTAGTAGAATGAAGCAGGGTGAGGCTAAAAA
>NW_015662256.1:379777-382910 GCF_001515625.1 Sinocyclocheilus rhinocerous | reverse complement strand
CCGGCCCAGTGGCTCATCCTCCCTCACCACCCTTGATGGGGGTCCAGCGCGGGGGTACACGGGAGTTCCCCAGGTGGAGCGGTCAGTTGCGATGCAATTGTGTACAAATGCCGCTACCACTTGGCGGGGGAAACCGTTGCTCCCCTCCCGGGCCTGTAGGCACTCGTCGGCCTTGATCGGCAGTGCTTATACGGCCTGTGGAGAAGCAGCGCCTCAGCCCGCTCGTTGCCGAGGGCGGCCCCCGGCCGCCGCCCCCACTCCCGCGCAGCGTCCGCAGCAGCCTCCAACAAAGCTGCACCGAGGAGCCGGTCGCAGGGCAGCCGCCCCTATCGGTCAGTGGTACCCAAATACTCGACAAGTGAAGTTAAAGTCATAAGTTTCCAGAAAAAATAATACTCAAGTAAAGTACAGATACTCAAAAAGTGTACTTAAGTACAGTACTCAAGTAAATGTACTTAGTTACTGTCCGCCTCTGTAGTTAAGGACATTTAATATAAAGCGGGACCAATGTTTTTTTTCAAATATGAGCATTAAGGGAACACTTAATTTTATCATTTTGCAAACAATATGGGAACGTTACTATTGAATATTCTCTGAATTTTCTGAAACAGTAACATTTAAGTTTGTTAGTTAGTTCTGGCGAAGGACGCGATAGAGCTGGTTCCTCCAGCCGATATGAGGACGGGGTTTTACAGCCCTTACTTCATTGTACCCAAGAAAGGCGGAGGGTTGAGACCCATCTTGGATCTGCGTGTCTTGAACTGGGCCCTGCACAGGCTCCCGTTCAAGATGCTCACGCAGAAATGCATCTTCAGGTGTATCCGTCCCCAAGATTGGTTCGCAGCGATCGACCTCAAGGACGCGTACTTCCATGTTTCGACGCATAGCCTACGGCGTAGGTCCGACGCAGAAGTATAAATCAGCCTATAGTGTTCCCTTTCAGTCGGTCACTCTCGACGTCACGTCGGATGACCGACAAATTGGGATCTCGCTTAGAGAGACCAATCTACTTCGAGTGTAAACTAAACGAGCCAATGCACATTGGCATGCGATTATTGCATCCTGCTGCCCTTGATCACAGTGTGAGTATAAGTAAGCAGCAGATGCAGCGCATATTCAGCTTTTTCGCTTCGGAGCCGAGCGGTTCTATCGTTCTGCTCCTGACCTTCTGCGTAGAGAAAAACTACAGTCAACACGCTCTTCGTGGGCTCTCGTGCGTGCTGGTGGTACGGCGCTTCAGCGGCGGTGGTTTTCCCGTGTCGAGTGGGTTGCACACATCAGGCTGCACTACCCCCTGTTTGTGTTGCAGATGATCATCTCCCCTGTGCGCCTCAGCACGCTAAAAGAGCTTTTTCCCTAAAAGAGCAATTTCGGGTGCGTCTTTTTAAAGACGACGTTGCGTGGCAAACGTGACGTTACGTCTTTGTAAAGACGATGTGGGTCTTGCTATAGACAACGTATCACCCGGGCGTTTCTGGATGCGGTCGTTACCTGGCGCTGGGTGATGGTCACGATCGCTGCCTCACGTGCCTGGGCATGTAGCACGCTGAGGTAGCGTTTGTGGATGAGTCATCTTCTCATTGCAGGAAGATGATCATCTCGGAGTCGCGGGCCAAGCTCCGTTTCCTCAAGGGGCGGAGTTCCGTTGCCCCTGCCTCAATCTAGTTCTCCTCATGGCGGCAGCCAGGGCTCTGGTGGCAGCCGGGGGCGCCCTTTTTCTGGCAGTGGGCGGACTGGTCTTACGGTCACGGTAAGGAATTCCCCTCCGGGGATGCCCTATCCCGCCGGCACTTCGAAACCAGTGGAGCTCTCGACGATCGGATGTCGATTGCAGCATCGGAGGGTGGGCCAGACTTTTCTGGGGATGAAGATCCGTCAGCGTTGCCGCCCTCTGGGGGGTCCAGCGCGGGGGTACACGGGAGTTCCCCAGGTGGAGCGGTCAGTTGCGATGCAATTGTGTACAAATGCCGCTACCACTTGGCGGGGGAAACCGTTGCTCCCCTCCCGGGCCTGTAGGCACTCGCATGCCAATGTGCATTGGCTCGTTTAGTTTACACTCGAAGTAGATTGGTCCTTCTAAGCGAAATCCAAATTCGTCGGTCATCCGACGTGACGTCTCCGTTCCCTCCTTCAGGGAACAAGGGTTACCATACGTAACCGAGACGTTCCATTATTGACCAAAGTGAAAATGTGTCTTTGGTTTCACAGCACACCATAACAAGACTGACACAATAAAAGCAACTTTACATGAGAATAATAATACAAATCTAAAAATAAATATAGACTCAACATTTCACTTTAGCGTACACGCACATATATACATTCCCATATGTCAGTGGTTTTCAAACCCTGGGTGGCGACCCTCGGGTGGGTCATGAGACTTAAAAAATGGGCCACCTGGATGACTTAAAGGGTTAGTTCACCCAAAAATGAAAATTAGCCCAAAAATTACTCACCCTCAAGTCATCCTAGGTGTATATGACTTTCTTCTTTCAGACTAATCCAGTCGGAGTTATATAAAAAATTGTCTTTGATCTTTCAAACTGTTTAATGGCACTCAGCAGGTGTTGCGGTGCATCAGTCCAAAAGAAGTTAAACAAAAAGTGCCCATCCTTAATAAAAAGTGTCTCACACGGCTCCGGGGGATGAACAAAGTTCTCCTGTAGTGAATCGAAACAAAACAACAGTCACAAATTAGAAGTACAAAATGAGGATTTGTAAAGAAGAATGTCGGAGGATTTCGATATAAGCCAAGAGGAGACTGGTTTTCCTTTGCTAAAGTAAGTAAACTTTGCTTCCTTTGCTCCTGTTAACAAATGTTGGTTTTCACGAGACTCACCAGCGCATGCGCAACGCTGACATCTTACGTCATCAGCCCGGAACTGCTTCCGTGTACAACTGTTGGCACAAGGCTACATTAAAGTGATTATTACGTTTTGAATATGGACATTTTTCTTACAAAAACGCATCGATTCACTACAGGAGGCCTTTGATCACCCCCCGAAGTCGTGTGAGGCACTTTTTATTATGGATGGATGCGCTTTATTTCACTTCTTTTGGACTGATGAACTGCAACACCCGCTGACTGCCATTAAACAACTTGAAAGATCAAAGTCAATTTTTTATATAATTC
>NW_015662256.1:374839-379024 GCF_001515625.1 Sinocyclocheilus rhinocerous | reverse complement strand
TGTATTTCAAATTACTACCATTTTAAGGTACCCGACTGGATTCGTCTGAAAGAAGAAAGTCATATACACCTAGGCTGACTTGAGGGTGAGTAATTTATGGACTAATTTTCATTTTTGGGTGAACTAACCCTTTAAGGAAAATGTATGTAACAAAGTTCAAGACTCAGGGAAGAAGGAAACGGGAACCATCAAACATAACTTTAATAGCAAAATAAACATAAACACAAACAACTAAATGAAAATAAGCGGCAGCCACCTCATGACAGACTCCAATGTGTATTTTTTGTGTTTGTTTTTTTTTGTGTGTGTGTTTGCACTCTGGAGAGAATCAATGGTTTCTCTTTACAAAGTGTTTTTGCATCGTTGAACATTGTAGCCAATCACAGACATATCTGTTGATTTCGGGATCTCAATGACCAATCAGAGGTGTTTCAATTAGACTCCACTCACCACTCAAAACGCCAGAGTTTTGTTCAAGTTTGCAAATCCTCTCATTATAACAAACAAAGTGTAGACACAATGTAAATAAGATATTTATTGTGCAGTGTAGAGATATTCATTGATTATAACAGAATTTTCTGAGTGATAAACTGAAATTAGTGACAGCTTTTCAGTGATTATAAAAAGAACGCTCTTTGCACATATTCTTGGTTATAATACATTCAGAATTTGAATAAAAGTTTTGTTTTTTCATGATGCTGAGAGCATCATTGTGGTGAACACACTGCAAAGTTTCAGGAGTGGCATACGCATATAAATTGGGATTCCCTCTCGAAATCACAATGATCAACATAATAAATGATTGTGATAATAATAACAATCGACTGGACAAAATATAATATGTCAAAATAGATGTGCATGAAGGCTAAATCATCCTCAGTGATTTCATTCTGGAACACAGTCTGATATACTGTAAATATGCTTGACTTGATGCATGTAAATGGTTGTATATTTGAGTTACATCAATTTAAAAAGAAAAAATAGGGTCGCTCTCAAAAAAGTTTGAAAACCACTGCCGTATGTACATATGTATTAATATTCATGTCCCAACATTTAGAATTCTAACTGCATTTGACACAAATGACAAATTATACATATTTTTAGTTGCCCGAGGTTGTCTAAAATGTTGCCTTGATGGTAACAACTGAAATTGAAGAGATGGAGAGAATCCTCTTTTTAAAGACTTTTTAAAAAAATGTATAAATAATGTTTTTGTGCTAATGTTTTGAAAACATTATTAAAGACCAAACTTTGAATAACCATAATGTTACTGCAATGTTTGTTCAACTTTGAGAGAACTCAAACTAACAAAATGTTTTAAGAACATTTTGCTAATGTTGCCATTAAGTTATGAAAGCATTATTTCCAAATGTTCTCTAAATGTTCAAAATATCCAGTTTTTTTAATGGGAAATGAGAATGTTACTTTTGAACGTTCTCTGAACATTCTGAAAACAGTAGCAACTTTTAAAAATGTTAGAGGGACATCCAACAAAAATGTTTTAAAAGAAAAATATTCCATGAACAATGTATAAATAACATTTTTGTTCTAACATTTGCTAAAATTTTAACATAAAGATAACATTGAACAAATGCTCTATTAACGTTACTGGAATAATGTTTGTTCATAACATTGAGAGAGTCTTGACAGAATGTTCAGAGAATGTTCCCTGCTAGCTAGGAACTTCAGCATCATCATAATTTAGTGTGAGACATAATAACTGACATATATATTGCATAATGAGTCCTTTATATCATGTTAATGGTCTCATGATATAATCTCTATAATATCATTATATTATTTATTTATTATTTCTTTCCACCATTTGACACATTTTTTTTTCATTTCCACATTCTTTCCACAGCTCTAAATGTGACTATATAGATATTACATGAACTTTCACATTGAATGTGTCCCCTGACTGTTTTTATACTGTAATGGATCACATATGTGAAGTTATATCTGAGGTTTACATTGGGCATGTTGCGTGCTGGTTTCCCATAGAATGATGTAATCATGACTTCAGCACATGTGTTTCATCTGCGGCTGCATTTACAGAGCCAAACATGCCACGGCTGCTTCTGACGACATCCTCTTGCTTAATTTTTATACAGACTGCTGATACAGCTTTTTGGCTTTGGCATACTAATGTATTCTGCATACTGTAGGGCTGAGGGTTTTTTCTTCTTCCTCTTTCTGTGAAGGAGTGCTGTGAGTCATATTTTTATTTATTATTATTTTTCCCCTTGAGGTTTGCTTGTAATGGTAAGTTTGTTGTGCCCCATAACAGACATCATGTAGATTTTAACAACTACTTTCCACCCTCTATCTGACCCTTAAATTGTGACTGTTCAAAATTCATGAATATGTAATGACAGCAACACTGTTTATATTAGGTGTTTCCTAGCTAACAGGGAATGTTCTTAGTTTGTTCAAAAGTGTTTTCAAAGTGCACAAAAACTTTATTTATACTTGGATTTTTTTTCGAGGACATTCAGATTAAGATTTTTTAAATGTTGCTACTTGTTTCAGAACTTTCAGAGAACATTGAAAAGTCATGTTCTCATGTTTGCAAACTGATTAAATGGAATGTTCTGTGTCAATGCGGGAAATCCGTGCCACAGAAATTGTTTACTTTTACCTTGCGAGATTGGGGTGGAGTTTTCAATTAACAGCGGAAAGGAGGATATAAGGAAGCGTGTCGTACCCGAGTTTGATTGCGTCCTCAGTAAGGTTTGCAGTAGTGAGAGTGATTGGATTACCGTGCAAAGTGGAAAGACGGCCGCTTGTCGAACTGTTGCTTCCTGTGAGCAATGTCTGGTGCGTCGTGGAGTTTCACTTGACTTTTGAAGCGTTACACTTCAAGATTGTCTGATTTTAGTAAAGCTGTTCTGAAGACAAGTGACGGCTGCTCATCCCACCTGTCCTGGTGTCTGATAAACCCGCTACACTCTCCAGTTTCCTTCATGACTGCAAACTTTCGTGACGCAATTTCTGCACTGATTTCAACTTGAATTGAACTGAAGTGTTTTTTTTTTCTTCTTTTTTGTTCTCTATCTTCAAACAAGTTTTTTGTTTTTCTCTCATGGACATTGTGGAATAAATCTTCCCTTTGAACAGTGTTTCTTTTGACTGTCTTTGTGATTTAATATTGTAACAGGTGGTTTATTATTTTTGCTATCCTGGGTTAATTACAATTTTGTCAGGATTAAACCTGACTGGTGCCCAAACATTTTCTTTAATAGAGCTTATCTATGCTAGGGCGGCCACCACCGTTACAGAGTGGTGCCTAAACAGGGACTTGAACACTTGAACATTTATGACTTGAACATTTATAACTTTGAAGACCTGAACATTTATTTTTGTGAATTGTTTTTGTTGGGGAATTATTGAAACCTTATGTTAAATTGTTGAGGGTTAAAACATTTTTTAACCTTAAAGGTCCCATGACATGCTGCTTTTTGGATGCTTTTATATAGGCCTAAGTGGTCCCTAGTACTGTATCTGAAGTCTCTTTCCCGAAATTCAGCCTTGGTGCAGAATTTCAGACCCTACGAGCCAGTCCCACAATGAGCTTTCCTTAGGACGTGCCATTTCTGTGTCTGTAGCTTTAAATGCTAATGAGGAGGAGAGAGGCGGGGCAACTGCCATGCTTGGCTCGTTTGCAAGCCATGATGTCTCTTGAGGAAAAAAAAATATTGTGCTCGCCTCGCACGGTAGTAGCTCATTTTCTCATGGGCGGGCCAAATTCTCTGGGCGGGCAAAGCAGAGAAAGGGGAGGTAACCTTTCCCCGTATGACGACATAAAGGGAAGATTCCAGATTGGGCCATCTGAGCTTTCATTTTCTCAAAGGCAAAGCAGGATAGCCAGGGCTCGGTTTACACCTAGCGCCATTTCTAGCCACTGGGGGACCATAGGCAGGCTAGGGGAACTTATATTAATGTTAAAAAACCTCATAAAGTGAAATTTTCATGCCATGGGACCTTTAAAAGAAAACTATTGTGTTTTTGGAAATCCTGTGCTTTTGATTGCGGGAGTGTTATTAATTGGGAAAAGCTTAAAAGTTTTTTTTTGTGTGTGTGAACATTTGAATTGTGAAAGTTTTGAAAGTGATTGTGACTTATTGAACACTTGAATTGAAAATTTTTGAATTAACAAAGCTGTTTTGCCTATGGTAAAAGTTT
>NW_015662256.1:343172-374812 GCF_001515625.1 Sinocyclocheilus rhinocerous | reverse complement strand
ACCACAAATCCCCAGCACCACCATTACTTCATCTTTGCCATCCGAGTCTTCAAATTCTTCAACCCCTCTTCCCACATCTGTAGTAAAAAGTGATCATATCAAGTTAACTTTTCCCACATTTGGAAGATCATCAGACAATGCAGACCCCCTACTGTACTTAACCAAATGTCAGGACTTCTTGGCTCTTCATCCCCTCACTGATGCGGATATCCTGGCCACATTCTGTACTGTCCTACATGGAACCGCTCGTGACTGGTGGGAGGTCAGACGTTCCAGCATGTCCACGTGGAGTGAGTTTGAGGCTGCATTCCTTTCTGCATTCTTGTCTGAAGATTAGGAGGATGAACTGGCTGAATGAGTTAGAACAAAAATCCAGGGTTAGAAAGAATCTATAAGAGACTTTGCATTCTCCTGCAGAGCCCTTTGTAAAAGATGGAAGGTAGATCTAACTGAAGGTGAAACTGTAAAGATGATACTTAAGAACATCAAGCCTTACCTTGCCAGCCAATTGCATAGTTGAGTGAGTACTGTGGAGGAACTGGTCAAGTTAGGACACCAACTAGAAAAAGATTATGAACAACAGCTTCGATATGAAGGTCGGATAGGCCGTAAGCATCCAACCACATCACAAAGACCCTCATCAAACCGACCTGCTGAGAAAATCCCAGTTCAGTTTTGGAGATGCAGAGGACAGCATCCGCCAGGCAAGTGTCCACACTATATCCCTCCACAGTCCCCTCTGTCATCTGCACACCAATTTACCAGCAGCAAACATCCCTATTCATCTCCTCAGACAAGGGGTCAGTCTTCTAACAACTCGGTGACTGCTACAAGAATGCAGAAGCTTCCATCTACCACCAAGAAAGTCTCTATCTCCACAAGCCCTAATGCACCAATGACAGTACCTCAGCAGTTGATTGTTCCCATTAGTATTGCTACCTGGACTGGAAAAGCCATCGTGGATACTGGTACAAGTTACACACTTATTCATGAAAGTCTCATGAAACAACTCATATCACCAGATCAGCTCCATCCATGGTCCAGTGGTCCTATCTATCTAGCAAATGGAGAAGCAGAGATTCCATTAGGCTGGATGAATATCACCATACAACTCCACGACCAAGCATTCACTATACCTGCTGCTCTTCTGTCGTCAAAAGCCCTCGCCTATGCTGTAGTCCTGGGGTTGGATTTTATTTTCTTCAGTGGAATGCAGCTTAATGTCACCGATCAAAAATATTCTTTCAAGCTTGCACCTGCAAAAGAGTACCCCTTTCAACCAGGCAATGCCAGTGTGCCAATTGTGAGTCCACAACAGGAACACCTGCAGCAGAAGAAAACAACACAGAAACTGTCACTATTAAGTTCTATTCCACCTCCAACCCCTCAACTGCTAATTCAACAACCTGACAGTATGGATGAAAAAAACGTTACTCAAAAATGCAGTGAATGAAGCTCATTTACCTCCAGATGGTAAACAACAGTTGCTCCCCATACTGGAAGGCAACCCTCGGGTGTGTGCTCTCCGGACTGGATGTACTGATGTTCTGCAACACCACATTTATACCACTTGTCAGGTACCCATTAGGCAAAAACCATATCGCTTGTCCCCTCTTAAACAACTTGCCATGGAGGAACAGCTTGAGGAAATGTTGATGCAAGGAATTGTTGAGCCATCCCACTCTGGTTGGGCCTCAGAGGCGGACTTAACCATTAGGCAAAGGTAGGTGACCGCCTTGGGCCCCCAAAAGCAAAGGGCCCCCTAAAATGCTATTTATATGCGAGATGCGCGTTCAGCGTGGACGCGCAACTGGTTGCTGTGGTGTTCATTACCACGACAACCGTCTGTGCGTCCGCGTTGAACGTGCTTCTTAGCAAAAGTAATGGGGACGGAATCCCGGAATCTATTCATAAAAACGGAATTTACTATGTAACGCGGAATGTGATGGAATGAACGGCGCAGACGCGCGTTTCGTTTGCTAGTCTGCTATTTAAGCACGCGCAACGCTCACGGTTGCATCTTGGACGCGCAACTGGTTGCTGTGGTGTTCATTACCACGACAACCGTCTGTGCGTCCGCGTTGAACGTGCTTCTTAGCAAAAGTAATGGGGACGGAATCCCGGAATCTATTCATAAAAACGGAATTTACTATGTAACGCGGAATGTGATGGAATGAACGGCGCAGACGCGCGTTTCGTTTGCTAGTCTGCTATTTAAGCACGCGCAACGCTCAGCAGCGAGCAACAGTGAAAGAAACCTCAAGGTTGTAAATGTGTGAAATTGTATAGGGCCCCATTCCTGTATTTTGCCTGGGGCCCCCAAATCACTAAATCCGCCCCTGTCCCAGTGGTCTTGGTACCCAAAAAGGATGGCAAACTTAGATTCTGTGTGGACTACAGAAAGGTTAATTCTGTAACAGAAAGTGATGCTTACCCTCTTCCAAACATCACAGAAATCCTGGAGTCACTCTCTGGAGCAGCCATTTTCTCCACTATTTATCTTAACAGTGGCTATTGGCAGGTAGCGATGGACCCCAATAGCAAAGCCAAGACTGCCTTCATCACTCCTGCAGGTTGCTACCAATTTAATGTTATGCCATTTGGTCTCAAAAATGCTCCTGCCACTTTCCAGAGACTTATGGAAACAGTCCTGGGGGAACTAATGAGAAAAATATGCTTTGTCTATTCACTCACCTTCAATCACCCAGCACTTCCATGACCTTTAGACTGTCCTCCACAGATTGGAGACTGCTGGTCTAACTATTAATTTGAAGAAGAGCAAGTTCTGTCTTCAAAAAATCACTTTTCTAGGACATGTTGTAAGCACTCACTGCATCTCAGCAGACCCATTTAAGACTGAGGCCATGCATGTCTACCCCGTGCCTAGAAACCTGAAGGAGGTTCAAAGGTTCCTCGGATTGGCCTGGTGGTACCATCGGTTTGTCCCGAACTTATCAAGAATAGCCGAACCCCTCAACTCACTGAAAAAGAAGGGACATCGATTTCAGTGGACAACTCAGTGCCAACAAGCATTTGAACAGTTAAAGTCTTGCCTCACCTCACCACCCATCCTTGGCCATCCAGATCTTCAGCTCCCCTTCACTGTTTACACCAATGCCAGTGACACCGGTTTGGGTGCCATTCTGGCACAACGGAAAGACCAGGGCAAAGAGGAGGTCATTGCCTATGCCAGTAGAACCTTAACAGGAGCTAAACTTAATTATACAGCAACAGAAAAAGAATGTCTGGCAGTCATGTGGGCCCTGGAAAAATGACAACACTACCTGGAACACAAACTCTTTACAGTTGTCACTGATCATTCAGCCCTGCAATGGGTCATGGGTTCCACCAAAACCACCAGCCAACTCATCCGTTTGGGTCTTACGACTGCAGAAATTCGATTTCATCGAGTACAGAAAAGGGAAACTCAATGTAGCCCCAGATGCACTATCCAGGTCTTCTTCAATCTCAAGCTGCAGTCTGTATACCAGCCACAAAGATTCAGACCTGCCATTGTCAGATGTTGTCCTGTGGGAGGAACAGCAAAAAGACCCTGAGGTTACAAAACTAGTGCAAGAAGTTGCAGCGAACAGTGCAAGTTTGATGGACCAATATGAAGTTGTTGAGGACAAATTATATCAGAAAACTTACCTGCCAAATAACCAGTTGCACTACCGAGTATACGTTCCCAGTTGTCTTCGGCCCTCTCTGTAGCAGCATTACCACTCCAGTCCACTTAGTGGCCATGGAGGAATCTACAAAACGTATAAGTGACTCCAGGAAGTGGCATTTTGGCAAGGCATGTGGTCCGACGTGAAACATCATGTCAGAACCTGTGTAAAATGTCAAACATTAAAAAATTATAATAGAAAACATGCTGGAAAATTGCAGCAAATCACTACTACTCGCCCAAACCAAATGCTGGGAGTTGACATTATGGGCCCGTTACCACGAAGTTGTGGTAGTGGATGACAATCACAAGAAGTGGGAGCAGTTCCTACCAGAGTTCTGATTTGCCCTGAATTCAGCTGTTCAAGAAACCACTGGACTATCCCCAGCAGAACTTCAGCTTGGCAGGAAGCTCCAAGGTCCAATGGACAAAATGCTTCATGGCTTTAATTTGACTCCAGACACTGCTCCCTATGATGTGGTTCATCATCTTCATCAGCTGCAAACTCAAGCCAAAGAAAACAGTAAGAAAGCCAAGATAAGACAACTGAGAAATTACGACAAAAACAGAAGTGACTTAACATTCAAAATCAAAGACCGTGTTTGGCTACGAAACTTTCCACAATCAAGTGCAAAAAATCATTTCAGTGCAAAATTAGCACCAAAGTGGAAGGGGCCTTACCGTATCCTGAAGCAGCCAGGTCCTCTGAATTATCAAATAGCTCTGGAAGACACTGGAGAGGATGTTCGGACAGCACATATCTGTAACTTAAAAATGTGTTTCCCAACAGCAGAGGAACTGGAGTCCCAGGAAAAACAAAAACTCATTGATCTGTTTCAAGAAGCCTCTGATGAGGAAAAGGAATTTCTAGGTTTTTAGTCCATATTTTTTTTAAACAACCATGGGTTGTTTACGTCCAGGGGGGAGAGAGTGGCAATGCGAGAAATCCGTGCCACAGAAATTGTTTACTTTTACTTTGCAGAATTGGGGTGGAGTTTTCAATTAACAGCGGATATAAGGAAGGATATAAGGAAGCATGTCGTACCCAAGTTTGATTGCGTCCTCAGTAAGGTTTGCAGTAGTGAGAGTGATTGGATTACCGTGCAAAGTGGAAAGACGGCCGCTTGTCGAACTGTTGCTTCCTGTGAGCGATGTCTGGTGCGTCGCGGAGTTTCACTTGACTTTTGAAGCATTGCACTTCAAGATTGTCTGCTTTTAGTAAAGCTGTTCTGAAGACAAATGATGGCTGCTCATCCACCTGTCCTGGTGTCTGATAAACCCGCTACACTCTCCAGTTTCCTTCATGACTGCAAACTTGCGTGATGCAATTTCTGCACTGATTTCAACTTGAACGGTTTTTTTTTTGTTTTGTTTTTTTTGTAGCGCTTGTTTTTTTGTTTTTTGTTTTTGTTCTCTATCTTCAAACAAGTTTTTTTTTCTCTCATGGACATTGTGGAATAAATCTTCCCTTTGAACAGTGTTTCTTTTGACTGTCTGTGATTTAATATTGTAACAGGTGGTTTCTTCTTTTTGCTATCCTGGGTTAATTTAAATTTTGCCAGGATTAAACCTGACTGGCGCCCGAACATTTTCTTTAATAGAGCTTATCTATGCTAGGGCGGCCACCACTGTTATAGTTCCTTTAACGTTTGCATAATCCAAGAAAAAACCTTTTCAAAACATTTAAAAAACTGGATATTTTGAACCTTCAAAGAACATTCAAAAATAATGTTTTCATAACTTAATGTGAATGAGAACAAAACATAATTTTTGTTTGCTGGGATTCTCTCAAAGTTATGAAAAAACTCCAGTAACATAATAGAAATTTTCATTTTAGTTACCTGGACTAATGCTCACAAAACGTTAGCACAAAAACAACACATTTCTTTATATAATGTATTTAACACATTTTAAAAACTGATCATTTTGATCTGAATGTTCTTCAGAGAACATTCAGAAATAACGTTTTCATAACTTATTTGGAACGTTAACAAAATGTTGAAAACCCTTTTAAAATTACTAATGTACAACTGAGATTAGAAAGGATGTTTCTTAGTGTGAAAAGCCTGATAGTGTCTCCCATCTCTCTGGATCTGTAGATTTCCAGGACTGTCCATTTTCTATTCATTATAACAGTATCATTATGTCATTATCTTACTGTTCAGCAGCACAATAATCGTTCTTTTATATGGCAATAAAGGGCTTTTCTTCAAATGACTGAATGAACGGTCCAAAATGACTCTTTGTGTTGGCTAAAACAGAAAGCATTGCTCATCATTCAGAAGTCAAATGTTTTTCTCTATTATCAATATATACAGTATCTCACAGAAGTGAGTAAACCCCTCACATTTTTGTAAATATTTTATTATATCTTTTCATGTGACAACACTGAAGAAATTACACTTTGCTACAATGTAAAGTAGTGAGTGTACAGCTTGTATAAGAGTGTACTTTACATTGTAGCAAAGTGTCATTTCTTCAGTGTTGTCACATGAAAAGATATAATAAAATATTTACAAAAATGTGAGGGGTGTACTCATTTCTCTGAGATACTGTATATATATTTTTCTTTTTTTCAGTCTTTTTTAGCATTGTTTACAGCCTTAAACAGCATTGACATCGCTGAAGCCCATGTGCACTCCTTTACAGTAAATATGGGCCACTGATTTGGTGGTTTTATGGCAGTGAGGATATAGTTATTATTAGCTCAGGCCTTTGTGGGACTGTTGTGTCATTCTGATTTTTAATTCTAATTTAGAGGGTAACAAAAATGTTTCTTACAAGGTTCTACTTACTTTATTTTCACCCAAAATATAACGTTATTTGAACACTTAGTTTTAATATTTTAAGCATGTAAAAATGTCCAGTTTGCTTGTTGTGATGAAATCGTTATTTAAATATTCCTACTTTGAGAACGTTCATGAAGTATAATAACATCATAATGACATTCCGAGAATGTTGTTCTAAAAAATACTTTCTCTCAACATTATGAAAACGTTAGTGCCTGTTAGAGTCCACGCTAGTGCCTGTTAGAGCCTGGCAGGGGTGCACCATGGGAATGTGACAAGTTTTTCTGTAATAATCCAATAAGAACGGAAAAAGGTGACCTGCATATATATAATTTATTTGGTTTTACGGAAAATTTTACTGGAATAACATTTTGTAAATTTTACTCTGTCTATGTAGTTTTTAATAATTTTTATTTCAGTTTTAGATATAGTGGCACATCAAATTAAACTAAATTAACTAAACTAAACTAACCCTGATAGATAGATAGATTAATATTGTCACAACTGGTTTAAATAGGCCATAATTCATAATTCACAGCATACCATAGCTGTGCTGGATGCTGAACACTGAGAAGTGAGGTCACACTGCATGAATCTGTTCAAACATCATTTCTCATTGCATGTCTGTGTGCACACGTGTGTTCAGGTGAGGGTGTGATGCTTTCAGCGTTGGGTTGAGTGTCTTTCTCCAGAGTACAGTATCAGAGATGTGATGAAAGGAAAGAGAAAAGCAGTCACTCCTACTAAGTCAACATCCCGTCTAATTAGTCTGTCAGTGGAACTCTGGCCTGCTTGGCTGCTGCTAATCGGCACTGAAACATTTGAACCCATATAGCAAAAATGTGTGTGCGTGCGTGTGTGTGTGTGTGTGTGTGTTTGTGTGTTTGTTTGTGTGTATTTATACAGAGTTCTGGCATGAAACTCAAGATGGTGCAGTCTGATAGGTCTAACTCAATCTGACCTAATGATATCATTATCACATGGCACAGCTGATTGGTTCTCTCCTGTGTCGGTAGCCAATGAGCTCGCTGCTCAATATTCAAATATATGACTAGTGCTTGCCATAGCAGTTGCAGCTTGCTTCAGAACAAAATAATTTGTAATTTTACAGATTATTACTCCTTTATTCCCCAAACTGTGCATATTGTTACCTTATACCTACACGGAGGTACTGAATAGGTACACTGTAATTACAAAAAAGTTACGCTGTAAATTCTGTTTACTTACGCAGTACATTGCGGGTTGTAATCTAAAGCGTTACCCATTCTTTTTTTGAAAGAACACAGTGGTTATAACATAAACAACATTACTTGATCAAAAAATGCAGCAATGCTATATTTAATAAATATTATTTCACTTGATTGACTCGAATTGTTCAATCAGTTTTGGATTCGGTTCACTGAAGTGAACTGTCCGAACTAAGTGAAGTGAATGGTCACTAAAATTAATCAGACTTCAAGTTCAGGTGATAGTGTTGAATTTCAAACACAGAGAAGAACATTTCACATTTGTGGGTTTACTGAGATTCATCTTGTGCCATTGTGTCACATTTTTGGTGTCTTCGGCTTCTTATTCAAGCAGTTTTTTGACTCTGTGGGCACGGTTAGGTAAATATCAATTATCTAAACAACTTTCCAAACAAAACACTAAAGTTTTTATATTTTTGTTATGCATTAATATGTTACACATAAACAACATAATGACACTATTTTATCAGCATGATCGTGACGGAACTTGGATCGTGTTTCTTGCAACTTCAGTTCATCAGCGACTATTTGGCAACAGGTAAAAATATGCCCCTGACAAACTTGTAATCTAAAGTTTATTCTTACAAAAATATTATAAATCTCTATTTCATAAGCTACCTAACCACATAATTACATAAACTACCAAATTTTGCTACAAGTTTGATTGCAACATATAATCATTGTGTAACGGGGCGAACGAGACGTGAGACGTGCGGATCCATATGCATTAAAGTGTAACACAACAAATTTGAAATCGGTTTAATCAGGTGGACTTGGGATATTCAGATCCGAGTCCTCTCAAAACCTGAATGAATTAATAATAATTAATTCCCTACAATTACAAATGAATAAGTAATTTCATTACACAAGACACAAGAGTAGTCCAGTAAACGGGCGTAGTCGATCTCCGGCGAACAATGTCCAAACAGGGTAATCCAAAGGGGTAATCCGAAACACAAGCGATAGTCCAGGCGAGAGGTACACAGTATCCGAAACAGGGCGAGACGAGAGGGGAAATCCAAGACAGGCAAAATCGTTCAGGGCAGGCAGAGAACGAAAGAAACTAGAAAACAGGCTAGAGTACAACACGGGAAAACAGACTATGAACAAGACTAAGGCTAGACTCA
The DNA here is from genome assembly GCF_001515625.1 of Sinocyclocheilus rhinocerous. Classification (NCBI taxonomy): domain Eukaryota; kingdom Metazoa; phylum Chordata; class Actinopteri; order Cypriniformes; family Cyprinidae; genus Sinocyclocheilus; species Sinocyclocheilus rhinocerous. The sequence goes on along the minus strand of NW_015662256.1, from coordinate 365,979 downwards.
GAAAACTTGGAATGGCTCTGTAAAGTAGCTATCGCTGGAAGAGTGATAAGTGCTAAACAATATAATTAATAATTAATGAATAATAACATATTGCTGTTAATAGTGTTCATCGTCTGTTAGATTACGTCATTAACTGAATTTTACCGTACATTTCTGCCATATGAACATCAATTTGACATAGTCACCACTGACAAGCTACTACTAATTATATTGTCGAAACGTAATTTTCTGTAAAGCTGCTTTGCAACGATTTGTATCGCGAAAAGCGCCATACAAATAAACTTGAATTTAATTGAATTGTTTCACGTTAATCATGTTAATTTTGACAGCCCTAAATTCAAGAGATTTGCACACAGTATGAGATGCAGTCTGCCAAGTTTTTCCCACCCCCTTTTGATTGACAGGATATAATCGCCCCATATATAATATAATCAGGGCCGTTGCAAGGGAGAGGGGGGTTGTTATGGAAGGAGACTCACACAGATGGTTAGAAAAATACAATAATGTTTATTATCAGCAAGGGGTGCGGATGGATGGGGCAGGTGAGTAAATGAACTTAGGGTAATGGTCCTTAAGGTAGATGAGAAGAGTAATTCCGTATATGGTCCTCACAGGAGATCGTGGAAGGGAGACAGAGGACTGCACACACCTCAGGTGATGAGAACACGGGAAATCCAAGGAGCAGATGATGGGAACGGACTAGGGAATGGAACACCGGAGAACACACTGGAGGAAACACAGGAGGTAAGTATCACAGGAGCAGACTAAGGAGAGGAACACAGGAGAACACACTGGAGGAAACACAGGCGGTAAGTTCAACGAGTAGGGAATACTTTAGCTGAATCTCACGGATGTCGAGAGAGAGAATGAGTCCACTTCGAATCAACGAGATCGGACACTGGAGTGAAGTGAGGTGTGTGCTTTTGTAGGGGAATTGATGATGATTGCCGATTTGTGACAGGTGCGTGTGATCAGTGCTCAGGTGAAGGTGTTTGCGGTGATTTGGAGGTGACCGAGTCTGGCCGATCTGTGACAGGGGTATGGTTGCTATAGTAACGAATGCAACTTTAATACGCATCTGATCGATTGTAATGCCGTGCTCACTGACATGCTTGAGCACGAATCACAGTCACGCACACGCTCATAAGAATTGTAAGATCTACTGCATAATAATAATAATAATAATAATAATAATAATAATAATAATAAAGCAATTAAATAAGTAAATAAGAATTCTAAATAAGTTCTAGGTTTGTAGTTATTTATGAAGAGATCAGATGCAAAAGCCTCTAAGTGCCATCTAAAATTTTCTTCTAAAATGGATATTTTCTCATGCTCTTATGTTTATGTTCAGTTATTTTACTTTAATGGGAAAGAAAAGAAACTATGCATTGCCATTAAAGTGAAATTACTAAACCTACACATAGGAGCCTGATAAAATGCTAACTTTTAAAAACAGCACTTAGAGGCTTTTGCATCTGAACTCTTCAAATGAAGTAGTAATCAATTTACACTATTTGAAAATAATATTATATTTTAAAATGTGCACATTCACTTTTATTCGTATGTCTAATAGTCGAAAACACAAACGTCTCCCGTCACGTTCATTTATGATTTACATGATTCATGATCACATATTTTCAATTCAAAACGGCGAAATTTCATAAAAAGTTGAGTAGTTTGCATCACAAGATAGTCTATTACTGTCGGTCGCTGAACATTTCAATCGTAAAACAGTTTTCTTATACAGTACTACTTACATCTTTCCACAAACTCTCATTGCATTGTGACAGTGACAGTAAGACCGGCCTTCTTTGATTTGATTGGCCATCTCGATCATTTTGACATTTACGAGCGCTGTTGGACAACTGAGGCAGACCAGCCTAAAAGTTTAACTTTTAAAACGTTTTGTCATCCTAACAACAAACAGCTTTACTCATTCTTATACACATATTCTTATACTATCTATCAGCTATGACTATTTTAGTCTTTGAAAGGACAAAATGGGAGGAAAAACAGTAATAAAAATTAGACATAAACGACATGAAGTGCAGGCCAGGAGCGAGGCCCTCTAAGGCACGAGGCCCTGTGCGGTCGCACACTTGGCATAGGCCTTGTGACGGTACTGAATATAATATAATATCCCATCTTTTACTCTCCACAACAACTTTTAAATATATACTTAGAAGAACAGCCGTGGACTAAATGTCTAGAAAATGCTGGAAGATATGTGTGTGTGTGTGTGTGTTATTATGTGAACATGCAATATATATTTTTACACCGATTTTTAAGTCCAACCAGAGTATTTTTGCATATGTGTGCTTTCAGTTGTTCCTATATTATTTCGTAAATTTAGAATAAATTTTAGCATGAAGGTTTTTAGTGAATCATGATTTTCTTTTTTTCATACACAGGTTTCACACACAAATCTGTGCATACGCATGCTTAGTGAATGAGACCCATTGTTTTGAAATGTTTCTAAAACATTGAAATGTCCAGTTTTCTTGTTGTGATTTTAAATATACATTACAAAAACGGTTACTAAAACGTTTCTTACAGCATTCTACTAACTTTATTTTTACGCAAAATGTAAGCTTATTTCAACACTTTTATATATATATATATTGTAAGAATATGTTTGGTTTTCTTGTCTTGATTATAAAATTATTTAAAGGTTACAAAAACATTTCTTATAATGTTCTACTAACTATTTTCACCAAAATTATAGGGTTATTTGAACACTTATTTTTGATATTCTAAGAATGTTAAAATTCTCAGCTTCTCATGGTAATGTTATTTAAAGGTTACAAAAATGTTTCTTCAAATGTTCATCAAATACAAATAACATCTGAGAATGTTGTTCCAAGAATGTTTTCTCTCATTCTAATGAGAACATATATCAAATATTAAAGTTATATGAACATTCCATAAACATTAAGAACATTTAGTCCTAACATTTGTATAACTTTTAAAAAAAATGTTAGTAGAAGTTGTGAGAACGATCCCTGTTAGCTGGGGACCACTTTTCAGTGACCAAGTCAATGCAAACTCTTTACTTAGAATTTAAAGTGGACTTAATTTGTCTATTTTTAATTGTGATAGTGTCTCAGTTGGCACACACAAACACATATACTGTACATATATATATATATATATATATATATATATATATAGTTACCATAATAAAGTGTTGTACTGGTTATAACTGACATGATAGCAGTCACTCCTGCTGAATGTGCTGCTCTCATTGGTGCCTATTTAGGGACACCCCCTCCCTAAACATCTTTGGTAACACACACACAGGAGTCAGGACGACAAGTGTGGTCAATATGTCCAGCAGAGCATAAGATTACAGTAACACCATGCTGTAAGTTAAATGCTGTGTGTCTCATTTGGGACATTTTGCTGTCATGCACTGGTTCTGTGAGCATCTGCAGGTCTGTGTCTGCGTATGTGTCTGCTGCAGCCAGTCATGTGTTCACAGGTGCTGAGGGTCAGAGGTCAGGCGGAGGACAGCAGTCTGCAGGATCGCGGTCAGTGGGCTAGTAAAGCTGAGTTTCTGCTTGCTGTTGCTGGACAGATTATTGGTCTGGGTAATGTGTGGCGATTCCCATATCTGTGTTACAAGAACGGAGGAGGTGAGAGACGTTCAGCGCTCTAGTCATGCATTCTGTCATTAGTTTATAATGTTCATATCATGTTTGATTGAGATACAGTGTCCTCAAAAAGTATACTTTTATATTTTGTATGGCATGTGCATGAAAATAATGTTTAAGTATATTTTAAAATATATTTTGTAGAGTAAAAAATGGGATACAAATAATACAAATATTTTGAATTAGAATTTTAAACACTTTATTATCCATTATCATGGAATTTTGTCTTTACAGGACGTATCACATACAGTACACATACAGCTTATTCACAACACATAGAAACATAATGCATTCATAATAGAGAAAAAAAAACACATTTTACTTTAAAATGAAAAATGTCAAGACAAATGTCGATGACAAGAGCACACAACAAAATTACTTAAACTGGAACTAAAATTAAAATGAAAACTAAGCTGAAAATATAAAAATAAAATAGGATTCAAAATATAAAAAAAACTAAAATAACACTGATAAAGAGGGGTCATAAAAATTAAATTTTGTTTTGTTTTTTTAATTTATATTCCAGCTGCTCTATAACTGAATTGAATGTGTTTCATGATAAACTTTGCAACATCAACACTATTATTGAACTGAATTGATCAGAATAATGACTCTGTTGTCTTCTCTAGAGCTGCTTTACAGTTGAAATTGAAGTTGGTTCATAATTGATGAATTTTAGGATATTAACACTGTTTTCCTGTTTATTTCTATGAAGCTGATTTGAAGCAGTCTGTATTGTATAAAGCGCTATAGAAATAAAGGTGACTTGAGTTTAGTCACGTGACTTGTGCTGTTGTGTGTTTTGTTTATAAAATCAATCCTATAATCCTCCATCTCTCTGTTTGTTGAGGATAGGTGTGTTCTTCGTGCCATACATGTTATTCCTGGTAGTGTGTGGCGTTCCTCTCTTCCTGTTGGAGACGGCTCTGGGTCAGTTCACCAGTTTGGGAGGAGTCGGCGCCTGGATGAAAATCTGCCCTCTGTTTGCAGGTTTGAATGGTTGAAAGTAGTCGTGCATCCAAAAGTGAACATCCTCTCATCATTTATTCACCCTCATGATGGTCCGTTTGACTCTTGTTTAAAGGGGTCATATGACGTTGCTAAAAAGAACATTATTTTGTGTATTTGGTGTAATGCAATGTGTTTATGCAATTTAAAGTAAAAAAAACAAAGTATTTTCCACATTATTGTTTCTCCTCTTTGCCCCGCCTTTCTAAAACGTGTCGATTTTTACAAAGCTCATCGTTCTGAAAAGCGAGGTGTGCTCTGATTGGCCAGACATCCAGTGCATTGTGATTGGCCGAATACCTCAAGCGTGTGACGGAAATGTTACGCCCCTTACCATACTGTGATGCCATGTCCCAGCGTGACGAGACAAAACCAGTAAAACCCATTATAAACGAGGCATTTGTTGCATCCAGTGGGGACATAATTACTGATTATAATGACTTATACTGTCTTTTTACGCGTTGCGTTGCATCGCGCCGCGTAAACATAAAACCATGTCTGCATTTGTGATCGGAGAAACGACAAATAACAAGCGCTACTCTACAATGCTCAAAACTCGCGTTTGAATCATCAGTGGCAAATTCTTTAAATGTGAAAACGTACTTACAGGCTGCGAGTCAGAAGTTCCAGACTGTCCTTGCAAATGTGGCAGTAAGTGGTCAGGAGTTTGAAAATTACCAATAATAAGAGAAATCCTATAGTCGACTACGCCACCCGGAATACACCGGGACATAACAGCCCTTAGCAAATGGACACAGGTTTGTTGCCAAAGGCAGGGTGAGCATAAGGATAGACAACTTGAGTTTAGTCACGTGACTTGTGCTGTTGTGTGTTTTGTTTATAAAATCAATCCTATAATCCTCCATCTCTCTGTTTGTTGAGGATAGGTGTGTTCTTCGTGCCATACATGTTATTCCTGGTAGTGTGTGGCGTTCCTCTCTTCCTGTTGGAGACGGCTCTGGGTCAGTTCACCAGTTTGGGAGGAGTCGGCGCCTGGATGAAAATCTGCCCTCTGTTTGCAGGTTTGAATGGTTGAAAGTAGTCGTGCATCCAAAAGTGAACATCCTCTCATCATTTATTCACCCTCATGATGGTCCGTTTGACTCTTGTTTAAAGGGGTCATATGACGTTGCTAAAAAGAACATTATTTTGTGTATTTGGTGTAATGCAATGTGTTTATGCAATTTAAAGTAAAAAAAACAAAGTATTTTCCACATTATTGTTTCTCCTCTTTGCCCCGCCTTTCTAAAACGTGTCGATTTTTACAAAGCTCATCGTTCTGAAAAGCGAGGTGTGCTCTGATTGGCCAGACATCCAGTGCATTGTGATTGGCCGAATACCTCAAGCGTGTGACGGAAATGTTACGCCCCTTACCATACTGTGATGCCATGTCCCAGCGTGACGAGACAAAACCAGTAAAACCCATTATAAACGAGGCATTTGTTGCATCCAGTGGGGACATAATTACGGATTATAATGACTGGCCAGCAAAGACCCTCAGATTTCTACCCCACACTCAATACCCATGACACACACGTGAAAAATCAGTAATATTAAACAGCACTCCATGTGGACACGCAGTACAAGGTACCATGGCCAACCCCTCCCACCTAAATCCACACACCAAACAAAACAAAATATAACAGACGGACCCAGATGAATTCCAGACAGAACAAAACGGAGTAGAGCAGAGCAGAAGTGCAGTCAGTTACTTGAGGTTCGTTACGCTTCAATTAAGATCATTAGAAACCCCTGGACGTGCAATCAATCCTGCTGGACATTGAACAAAAGTTACGCATAAAAACTTGTTAAAAACAAACTTTAAACTACCCATACCTACCAAGAAAACCGTACAATGCTGCAATACACATGGTCGCTCACCACGCAGGATTACAGCTACTTGCAGGCCCATATCTAAAAACAAACAAGGTAATAAGCCTCTATATTTAACAGGCAAAAAGGCATTTTTAAAACAGGGACCAACCTGTAAACTGGCCAACAGCCAGCACACAAAAGACAGGAGGATAGCCCAACTGCTAGCACTCATTCAAAGCGCCACATGTCACAAAGGGGTGGTACCAAGGATGATGCATCCCAAGCAACCAAACACTTGCCCCTTTTATATGCACAACACAGGCACTAATTGGCTCATGAAACTTATCCAACTGACCAATTATGATAAAGTACAAACACCGATAAGCTCACCTGTTTGGGTATCACCAGCCAATCATACTGGGTCTATACCTCACTCTGCTACATTCCACCCCAACATCAGGCAAACCTTAGAAATTATCCCAAGGCCTGAAGAAAACTGACACGGCACTGGATATTACACCAGAGGGTGACATGGCACCTTTTACCACCATCCTTGGCAAGCAGTAGACATTTCAGTACTGACCAGCTATTGGCCTTAATCTTCAAGAAACCTTGAAGGGAAACTAGCAACATTAATGCCACTTAAAATTGACTAATTGAATTTTACACCAGTGATACCCACATTCACTGGCATCGGAAATGCCCCAACTTACCTACACCAATGACGGTGAGGCTATCAATCCCACTGGAAGGCCAGATTTAGAGGGCTCAAAAAGCACAATGTCATGCAGAAAACACATTGACCAATTTACGGTTACTAATTGAAAATGCCAAATACAATCAGCCATACCCTGCAACCTTGATGGAACATTGTGGCTACAGCAAGGCTGGGAACACACCTTATGACAACGTTGGGACACACATTACAAAACTCAGCACCTGCAATTCAGAGGCTAACTCAAAGAGAAAGGTACAACAATGATAGCAATGCTGCACTGGGGCCCTAAAATGAACTTAAGATGCCATTCAATACGACCAAGCTGCAGCTGCCCCACTTGGTGGACACTAGCTTTCGGACAAATAGCATGCAAAAGACTGCTCACTTTAAACCATAGGAGGGACCTTACAAGACATAGGGTGAGGTGCAAACCTACCCGTTACACTTCCTGGCAACATGGCCAGGTCGCAAACATTTAAGTCATCTTGGGATTTACCACAGGAGGACCAATTCCATGATTAAGAACCACGAACACGAGGGGTATAGTGACACTTCCTGGCCTATGACCCAGCCACAAGTTCCAAAGAGCTGATCCAATTGGACTCGCTGCAATTTTGACAGTTCCCTTGACGGGCCTAGCTCTACCCGGGCACCATGGGCCTCTAACAACATTCTCCCTTGCGCCCCATACTACATTACAGGCACAAAGATCTAACCTTGATGCCAGGCCCACCTCGGAGTTCCCTCCCATTCCCACCTAAGGACCTCCAACAGACAGCCAGTGAGCAATACTAAAAGGATTCCAGCTCGATGCAACAACTACCTAGTACCTACCTCCTGTTCAACAATTTATCACACCCAGGGGTTTCTGAATTTGACAACATACACGACACAAGCCGGGCTAGAACCTGGGTTTCTGGTGTGATGGTTGAGATATCTACCACTAAGCCACAACAGTGGTAATGTTGGACCCAAACAAAACACTCAAGGCAGTTTCCCAGGAAATGAAGATTTATTTAAAAAAAAGGAGAAGACAAGACAGGTTTTAACAATGAGACATGAAACGTGGGGTTAATTCTAAGGGAACGAGGAAGAAACAAACGATAGGAAACAGGGTTAACTTTCCTTGCAATGCGAAAAGGCCAGATGTATTTCTGGGAAAGCTTCCTCAATTCAACCCGGAGGGGCAAGTCCTTGGTGGCTAACCAGACTCTTTGACCGGCTCGGAAATTAGGAGCCTTCCGGTGGCGGCAGTTAGCCTGACGTTGGTATCTCTGGGAGGTCTGTAGAAGGATACACCTAGCCTTCTTGCAGGTCTGCCGACAGCGTTGGACCAAACGTCGGGCAGAGGGAACACCAACCTGTGCCTCCTCCTCGGGAAACAATGGAGGGATATACCCGAACTGGCATTCGAAGGGGGATAGTCCAGAGGCTGAGAACTGGAGGGTGTTGTGGGCATATTCAGCCCATATGATGTAGATAGCCCAAGAGGTGGGGTTATTGGCCGCCATACACCGCAGGGTGGTCTCCAGATCCTGGTTAATCCGTTCTGTCTGGCCAATAGACTCTGGATGGAACCCGGACGATAGGTTGGCTGTGAGCCCAATAAGCCTGCAGAAGGCCCTCCAGAACCTGGATGAGAATTGGGGCCCTCGGTCGGAGACAGTATCCCGGGGAATTCCAAATACCTGGAAGACATGATTCATAAGAAGCTCTGCTGTCTCTTTGGCCGAAGGTAACTTGGGCAGAGGAATGAACCGGGTGGCCTTAGAGAATTGGTCCACAACCACCAGGATGATTGTGTTGCCCTGGGATGGTGGGAGTCCCATGACAAAGTCCAGAGAAAGGTGCGACCATGGCCTACGGGGAAAGGGATGGAGCAGTCCCTGAGGTCGCTGACGTGTGGACTTTCCCTGGCTGCACACGGGGCAGGCCTCCACATAGACCTTAACATTCTCCTTGATGGACGGCCACCAAAACCGCCGCTGGAGGAAGTCAAGTGTGTGAGCAGTTCCCGGATGGCACGTCAAGGGAGACTCATGACCCCACTGCAAGACCCGGGCCCGGGCAGATTGAGCGACATACAGGCGTCCCGTGGGACCACCTCCTGGATCTGGCTCTTGGGCTTGGGTTTCTCGCACCACCCTTTCCAGTTCCCACTGAAGGGGTACGACGATCCTTGACCCTGGAATAATCTATGCCACAGGTTTCTTCTGTGTCTCGGGAGAGTAGGCTCGGGACAGGGCATCTGGCTTAACATTCTTGGTGCCGGGTCTGTAGGACAGGAGAAACTGGAATTGATTAAAAAACAAGGACCATCGAGCCTGACGAGGGTTCAACCACTTAGCCTGCTGGAGATATTCCAGGTTCTTGTGATCCGTGAGAACCTGGAAAGAATGTTGAGCCCCCTCAAGCCAATGGCGCCACTCCTCCAAAGCGAGTGGGTTTTTACCGCGAGCAGCTCTCGATCCCCCATGTGGTAGTTGCGCTCGGCATCCGACAGGCGACGAGACATGAAGGCGCAATGGTGTAATTTTTTTGTGACAGGATGGTCCCTACGTCCACTTCAGAGGCGTCTACCTCCACCAGAAAAGGTTTTCCTGGGTCGGGGATTGAGAGGATGGGAGCAGAAGTGAAGCGGCACTTGAGATCCTGGAAGGCCCCTGCTGCCTCCGGACCCCAGTGAATTTTAACTCCTCCACCTTTGGCCAACGCAGTCAAGGGAGCCACCACAGAGCTGAAATTCTTAATGATCCTCCTATAGAAGTTAACAAAGCCGATGAAGTGTTGAACCTCCTTGACTGTGGTGGGAATGGGCCAGGTAAGGACAGCCTCAACCTTTTTCGGGTCCATCTCCACGTGGCCCGGAGTGATAATTAACCCGAGAAACTGAAACTCACATTTCTCAGGCTTCACGTAGAGATGATTGTCAAGGAGTCTCTGGAGGACGTCTTCCATTCGCCCCCCTGCCGGATCTGCACGAGATGGTAAGCGTTGCATAGATCCAGTTTAGTAAAAATGGAAGCCCCTTATAGTAGCTCAAAAGCAGTGGCCATGAGAGGAAGGGGGTATCGATTCCGAACTGTGATCTTGCTGAGGCCCCGGTAATCGATACATGGCCTAAGACCCCCGTCTTTCTTCCCCACAAAGAAGAAGCCTGCCCCAAGTAGAAAGGCGTAGAGGAAGTAGAGGCGCGGATGATGCCGGCTGCCAAGGACTTCTTTATGTAGGTATCCATAGCTGTGCGCTCAGGGGAAGACAATGAGAAGATCCGATCCCTGGGAGGGCAGGAACCAGGGAGCAGATCGATAGCACAGTCGTAGTGTTGGTAAGGAGGTGGCCCGGGACTTGCTGAACACTGCCTTGAACTGATGATAGGAACTGGGGACTCGAGCCAGGTTGACAGACTCTAGAAACTTGGAACTAGGGGCTGAGGGACTCTGAATTAGGCAAGTGGAACCCCAGCTCAGGATGGTGCCAGCGGACCAGTCGATCCGAGGGTTAGGTTTACGCAGCCAGGGGTGGCCCAGGATAACAGGAAACTCGGAAGAGTCAATTAGATAGAAGGTCTCCTCCTGCTGGTGTTCAAGGATGGTAATTCACAGGGACTGAGTGGCCTCTGTTACTCTGCCAAGTTCCATAGGTCTGCCGTCCAATGCCGTAACTGCCTGGGGGTGAGGAAGAAGTTGGGTAGGGATCTTAAGTTCCTTAGCCAAGGATAGATCCAGGAAGTAGCCTGCGGTGCCGGAATCGATCATGGCCTGGACCGGATGCTGGTGGCCCTCCCAGGACAGAGTGGCTGGAACAGTTAGGACGGTGTTAATAGGAGGAGCTCTAATTTTCCCCATCACAGCCCTCCTGTAGCTGGGTGGGGGAACCATTTCCCAAGAGCTCGGAACACGTGGAGCGAAAGTGACCGGAAGCACCGCAGTAGAGGCAACGTCGCTCCCTCATGCGACGTTCCCTCTTGTTAGGAGAGAGCCTGGAACGACCCAATTGCATGTCCTCCGGGGAATCATGGAGCTGTTCAGGGACTGGTGAAGCCCTGGACGAAGGAACACAAACGGGGGAACCAGACCTGCTCATAGGAACTTGGGTCTGAGATGCCTTGCGGCGAGCCACCCTCTGCTCTCTCAGGCGATTGTCCAGGCTGATGGCCATCGCAATGAGGGACTTGAGATCATCAACTAGTTCCCGGCTGGCTAACTCATTTTGAAGGGGCTCAGACAACCCTCCCTGAAAACAGACCTTCAACGCCTCATCGTTCCATCCACTCCCTGCCGCGATGGTCCGAAACTCGATGGCAAAATCGGCTGTGCTGCGAGAGCTTTAATCTCTTACTAGGGGTAGCTCGGGAGGACTTGGCAAGACCCAGCAGGAAACACCAAAAACCGAGTGAGGAACAAGGTTAAAAATACACAGCTTAAATACACTGAGGAAAACAAGGCACAGGTGACCTGGATAACGCTAACAAGAACACACAAGGAAGAACTAAGGCTAAAGGGAACACAGTGGGGCTCTAGAGGCACGGAGACAAATTTCTCCTCATTTGCACAGTAACGTTTTCAAACTTGGTGCAGTCCAATCTACCACGACACATTAATGTAGTGACATGACTACATAAATCTGTTACACAGTTCCAAAGTCTGTCCGCATGTGATACAAGTGTGTCTGTTTGGATTTTATTTGTGAATGCAACTTTATTTTGAGGCTATTTGAATTTGAGTTTGTGCATTGTAATTTTAGATTGATTCATCTTTTATTTGTTTTTTCTTTGTTTTTATGTTTGTGATTGGATCGTTCTACTATTTCAGGTCTGGGTTTCGCCAGTCAGATGATGATCTTACACAGTTGTGTGTATTATATTGTTATTCTGGCCTGGGCATTTTTCTACCTGTGCAGCAGCTTCCAGACGCGGCTTCCCTGGTCGCACTGCAACAACACCTGGAACACAGGTGTGATGCACACATCCCATACACACATAACTCACGATCCCAGTGTGTCCCTGCAGGTCTAGGCCATTCCTCCAGTGTGTCAGTACTCTCACATCATCCATGTGCTAATGTAAGTGCAAGATTTAGGGTGAATTTTGGCCCAGTTCATTTCCATTATCCAAGCATCTTGACACTCAGGACTGAACTCCAGAGATGTGCTCATTCCCCACCCATAGAGCACATCACACAACAGGACCATGTCCACATGTTAAAAACTCTTCCAGCATTTTCTAGACCTTTAGTCCATTTCAGTTCTTTTAACTGTATTTTAAAAGTTGTTGTGTAGAGTAAAATATGGGATACATACAAACTAGAGATGCACCAATGTTTAATACAAGTTATAGCGTGAAATAAACGTGAATGAACATCAGAAAGTATGTTGAAAGATACAGTACAACTCACCAAAATGTATCATGTTTTATGTAATCGCTCAGTCGGTGTTTCAACCGCAGAAAGATACCAATAAAACAGCTTGTTAACAATGTCACTTAATGTTGCATTTACCTCAGGAAAGCTATCCAGTGTTCACAGTTCAGTAGTTAGCTGTAATAATAAAATAATTTTAAAAAATAAACAAAGAGGAGCTGTACTACTTATATGTTTGTGTGTTTGTGTTTGTGTGTGTGAGCATCAATTAAAGCAGTGCTTTAATATAGAACGGTGATTAAACTTTAAAATACATCCTCAATTATGTGCAGCTTGAACACGGCGTCCGTCAAAAAAGACTGTGCCTATTGTAACACCAAGTTTAAATGTTATAAATAGCCCGGATAGGAAAGCTGTGTGGTGCTGGAGGAGAGTAATTCACGGGAGACGAGAAAATGGTGTATTTTCCCCGGGTTTAATAAAAATACCTCAAGCGCCGACACACTCGTCCACATACATGGGGATGAGTGAGGAAAAATCCCACTGGAAGAAACAAACAGAAAAGGCGGGAAATAAAATAAAGACAGACAAATGTCGGTAGAGCAGATTATCTCTTCACCTTTTCATAACGCTGACCGTGATTTCACCAAGTACAACATGTTCCTGGATCAACATCCTTGTTGATCCTGGAACAACATTCCAATTAACCAATCAGAATTGAGGGATAACTTTTCAGGAAATATCTGTTTTAGGCTTACGATCAGGGTTAGGTGCTTCTACACCCTTGTTTAATCAGCTATCATTTCACACTGATTTTTAGAATAAATTATGGGTAAGGTTAGGTTTAGGGGTAGAGATTGGGTTTAGCCTATATTTTTGGACAGTAATGTTGATCCAGGATCAACAAAAGATGTTGATCCAGGAACATATCTTTGCAAAATCACGGCGACCTTTTCATAACATACAGACACACGCTATGCACATGCGCAGTTGTCCCTCTGCCACAAAACTACCATAAATACTCTAGTGGACGTTACGGAGTCCCCCCGGGAAAAAATTTGCTGTCCCCAGCCAACAGCACTGTGAAATTACAGTACATAAACATCTTAATACATGAATAGTTGTATATACTCCCATCACAAAGAAAAATAATGGTGAGAAATGATGAGAAATACCGACATACATGACCGTTTTTAACTCACCAAACTACTTTGTCCTAGGATATACCAGTGGCGTTCTGTCAATATAAGTTGCGAATGCTCCGCATACCCAGGCCATTTGAGAGAATAAGTTCACGGGATAATTCATATAAACATGATTATAAGTTGATCCCTTATCATTTTAAATGTAACTTAAAGCTTAAAGAGTTAGGAATAAGTACGTACAATTATTTATTTGCCAAACGGCAGTAATTTTCTTTAAATCTACCAGTTGTGGTTGCTTCCGGGTGAGCGGATTCTCCGCAGCTTTCTCGCCTCCGCTCTGTTGCTATGACTCTTCAGGATTGTAGCGCGTTCTCAGTGATTTGCTGGTCTGTGGCTGATTTCATGCACGAGGTAAGCTGTCCGCGAAGCGCTCGCCCAAGCGGAAAAATGTGCTGTTCCTATCAGATTTCGATTGCCAAGAATCACATTGTGTTTGATGCAAAACCAACTCGACTAAATCAAAAGAAAAGAAAAAAAAACACTAACTGTATATTTTTATTTTCTCAAGCAAAGCAAATTTTAAAAGTACACTGAAAACATATCTTCTTACATTTTTGGTCATAGACAATCTTATGTTGAAGATATACGTTATTGTCAACATTATTGCCTAAGCGGTAAATAAATAAAAAAAGTTTATATAAACATGGGCTATATAAAATTTTAATAATAACAAACATCATATTGTTCCCTTTGTTCTGGGTATGCTCGTGTCGCTTACAGTTGAAGTCCTTCTCTGATTTTATTATTGTTTGCAAGGTCGCAACGTTACTTTGCAATATTTAAAATATTTTTGGGTATTTTGCATGGTCTGTTATTGGAGTAGTGTCACCCAGGTGAGAGTTTTAACTCCTATTCACTGGGAATAAAAAAATCATTAAGCTGATGCAGAGAGACATATAGACCAGGGGAATCCCCCCATCTCCCCACCCTCTGATTACGTATCATAACGTAACTACGTGTAAATGTTAATTGGTGGTTTTTACTTGGAAAACCAGCTATATTTTTCTTGCATTCGAATAACAATGGATAAACCTGAAACGATAGAAGAAGGATTGGAGATGAATTTCATTTACAAATAAGGTAGGAAATGTGCATACTTTTAAATCGACACCTGCCACGGTGTTTATTATTTGTCATATGTGATCCCTTTTGAGTGTCCTAAAAGCCGATTGGGGGAGGGTTGGTTCTTATCACTCAGCATACCCGGTTAAAAAAGTCACCACTCGCCACTGGGATATACAGTATATAAAAAGAAAATGTCACAAGCAAATAGAAAAAAAAATGCATAAGCATTTTAAAAAATCCATGGCAAAATACATTTTACAAGATAAGTTTACCTTTTATAAGAACAAAACACAACAGTGTTGGTTAACCTAGAAACAGTCTACAAAAAACAATAACAATATTGTAATGGCATGAAAAAATATGCACAAATATGCACCCCACATACTCCATTCACATATTCATTTTAAATCCAACTGGTCTGTGTGAAATGCATTTGTCCATCTATTGGTTGCCCAACCCGAGGTAATCCTGGGGGCAAGTCTAGGTTGCAGGTTATACCTTTGGTTGGCACAATCAACATGACTCTCTGTCAAATCAGAGGGAATGGCAGGATCAACACATTCACCCACACCCTCGTCAGTGACATCAAATAAATCAGACAGAGAAACTCGGTATCAGATTCCAAGAGATCACAGACATCATCAGTTGGACAGCCACTTGATGTCATGCCAGAACTTGTATGACAGGAGCTCCCGTCACTGAGCAAAGTATTGTCCTCCTCAATTTCGAGAGGTGGATTCACAGGCACAATCTTCGATACATTTCCAGAATCCCATGTATGAAAAGCTTCCATGTTTACCACGTGAAACACTACGCATCCTCCGCCGCAGTCACATCAGTAAGTCTATAGTTTACATCAGACAACTTCTGAGCAACACGGTAAGGACCTGTGTATAGAGGCGTGAGTTTGGCAGCGAAGTTCGTAGATGCATCGAACCTTGGATGAGTTTTGATCTCCAGATCATTTACAGAGAAAGAAATGAGCTGACGCCTCTTGTCATAGTAGTGCTTTTTCTTAGAGTGACTCATCTCCGGAAAAGACCTGACATGATCAAATGACTCCTGAAGCAAATGCATTCAGGACATGCAAAGAAGTCACAACTGGCTCTTCCACGCCAAGAGAATCGGGCTGAGAAATCAGATCCAAAGGTGTGTCCAGTTCGCGGCCATACAACACCATCAACGGACTCAGTCCCGTGATGTCATGTTGAGCTGTCCGCAATGCAAAACAAATGTGGGGAAGAAAACGATCCAAAGAAGTATGCTTGGTTCCAACATACTCCCTAATGGCCATTTTCAGTATTCAATTTACTCTCTCCCTAGCATTGGTCTGCGGGTGATAATATGTTGTAATTCTGTGCTCAATAATCCACAAACACAAGGATGAACGCATTACCACTCGGCGTTCGGGGCAAGGGGCCCACAAAGTCCACCCCTGCATACTCCCAGGGATATTGGGGATGGATTGGAACCATGAAACTACCAGCCTTTCTCTGAGATGGCTTAATGAATTGGCAGATGGCACATGAACCCTCATACTTCTTCACATCCAACAGCATGGCAGGCCAGAAAAATCTCTGCTTAAGTCTAATCACCGTTTTAGACACACCCAAGTGACCTGCGGTGGAATGGTCATCATAATACTCCAACAGAGACTTCCTGACAGCCTGGGGAGCATAAAGCTTGAACTGTTTCATGGGGTGTAAAGTACAAGAAGATTTTGGGTCTTTGTGATACAAAAGACCATCAAGAATAGCGTACAGAAGAGCTTCTTCAGATGACACACTCTCACCATCCTCCAACACACTGAACAACTTTCCAATGTCTGGATCATTCAGCTGCAGATGTCTCAATTGATCCCTGTCCGTAAACAACACAGACGGCAAGGAATGCAAGTCCAGACTTCCAAGAACAGCATGATCAGGGAGAAGATCAAACGGCTGACCACAAGAAGGTAAGGGGTTCCTTGACAAACTGTCAGGAACATTGTTGGACACTCCTGGTTTATGGATTATCTCAAAATCAAAGTCTTGTAGCCAAAGTGACCACCTAGCCAATCTTCCAGTGGGATTTGGTCGTGACATCAACCACTTGATGTGGGTCAACTGTTGTGGTCAGAAAAAAACTGTACACAATGTATGGTCTAAAATACTCAAGTGCCCAAATTACCGCTAGGCACTCCTTCTCAGGAGTAGTGTAAGGTTGTTCGGACTTGTGAAAAGCACGGCTGGCATAAGCAACTGCACAGTTTCTTCCTTGCTCATCCCTCTGCATTAAAGCAGCACCCAGACCAGCATCACACGCATCCACGTGAATGAAGAACAGAAGTGAAAACTGCAGGAACCTCAAGATAGGTGCAGATGTCGGTTTACTTTTAAGGAAATCCATAGCATTCTGTCAGTCTTGTGTCCACACAAAAGAAATTTGGATCTCGTAAGTGCGAAAAGAGGTTCAGCATGTCGTGCATGTTCATGAATGAATCGCCGGTAATAACTTATTATACCCAAGAACTGTCTCACCTGCCTGGCATTTCCTGGAGTAGCAAAATCTACCACAGCCTTCACCTTCTCCTCATTGGGTAAGATACCATCCCTGGTAACCTGATAGCCCAAGAAGTTAAGATCGTTTATACAGAACTGACACTTGTCAAACTTGATCGACAGGCCAGCAGATCTCAGCCTAGCCAGGACCTCCTCCAGATCTATCAGGTGTTGTTCAAATGTGGGCAAGGTGACTACAATATCATCGAGATAAACTGCACAAGACTTTGTAGATGAGGCCTGCTATCACCGTGTTCATGAGCCTCTGAAAAGTGGCTGGGGCATTGCACAGGCCAAAGTGTAGAACACGGAACTGGTACAGCCCACAGTGAGAAATGAAAGCGGTCTTTGGCCTAGACGATTCTTCCATGGCAACCTGCCAATAGCCCCTGGCTAAGTCGATTGTGACACAAAATTACCCCTTGCTAGAAAATCAAGGGACTCATCAATTCTCAGAAGTGGGTACGAGTCTTTCACTGTAAGACTGTTCAACCCCCGATAATCTATGCAAAACCTTGGTTCCCCAGAAGGCTTTTGCATGATGACAATTGGCGACCCACGGCCCCGACGCCGGTTCAATAATGCCTTCTGCCAACATCATGTGAATTTGCCGCTCAATCAACTCTTTTTTTGCTGGTGAAGTATGGTAGGGAGCGAGATGGATAGGTTGGGCCTGTCCAGTGTCAATTTTATGTTAAACTAAGGATGTATAGCCTAGATGTCCATCAAATAATTCAGCAAAAGATCTCAACAACTCAGCAAGTTTTATTTTTTTCACCCTCCTTTGAAGCAGCCTCATCAACTTTTGTGTCCAGACTAGAAGAACCGGTTTGCAAGCCGAGCATACTGTGATTTTGCATCACCACGTCAATGCCCTCCAGTTCGGTTGCAACCTCTGGCAAATTGCCCAGAACAACTGTTCTGGAAGGAACCTGAATCACAAAAGAAGCTCTCATCATAAAATCAATGCCCAAGCGGGGTTGAAAGATTTTGGATGACTGCAAAGCGATGGTAAAAGCATTGGCCCATGAACCCAAACTGTAACCAAGCTACACCCGATGGACAACACATTCCCCCATCAGCAAGCTGCAAAGGAGTTGCAGACCAAGTTGTTGTTTTGAAAGTCTATAGGGATTTCCTGGAGTTCTTCTGCTGGGCGTATTTGGAGTTTCCGCGTGAGAACGCCCTCTGGCCTTCAGATGGAGATTTTCTACTGATCACAGAACCGTGCTTCCCTGACAAGAATCGCATGACAATCGCAGCTTTTGCCAAATCACGAAAATCACGATTACGATTTAATTTCGATTAATCATGCAGCCCTACCTCGAGTACACATTTGGGCTATATTGTTGTCTACAGTTTGGACATTTACGGGAAGTAAACTCCGGTGTCAAGCACTTAAATCAATTAAGTTCTCTTGTGACAGGAACTGACTGTGGGACCTGGGGCGCATATTGACCACATGGACCCAAGACCGCATGCAGCTCATGCGCATGCAAAAGAAGGTTCATCACAGACATCACCACTGTACCATAGAGTGCTACCCTGTATTTTTCGACAGCGTGCTTACATATTAGCTCAATTTGTTCCCGCTGAGGAGGCAGAGATCTCAGTTTTTGAAATTCACTAAGCATGTGGGCGACAAATGTGGGTAAATGTTCATCTGGCATCTGGACTCGATCAAGGATCAGAATCAGAATCAGAATCAGAATGAGCTTTATTGCCAGGTTTGTTTACACATACGAGGAATTTGTTTTCGTGACAGAAGCTTCCACAGTGTAACAGAATGACAGTGACAGAACAAAAAACACAGATAATAAAAATAAAAATAGAACAAAACCGGTGAAATATCGGGTGGTGTGTACTTCCGAATGTCCAGCAATTCGTCTCTGGTGAAACTGATTGCAGGGATATAACTAAAGACAGGACAAACTAACAAAAACATAAAAACAACTGCGGAGCACGCCACGGAGGCAGCCATCAGCGTCGGCGCCATATCTCTCATGCGGATACTCCGCATAATGTGCTCCTGATTATCAGATGGCAGAAAAACCTTCCTAAATAGATCACAAAACTGGGTCCACGTGGAAATATGGGAGCTCAAGACATTAAACCACTTTTTCGGTTCCTTGGACAGAAAGCGAGGGAGCTCAAGTAACATCTGTGAATCAGTAAGGTCTAATGAAGTCCTGTATATGTCAACAGACTGAAGCCAGTCGTCCGGACTCACCTTTCCTTCACCGTCAAATATTAGAGGTTCAAGACATGATTGATGAAGGACAGAGGCCAAGATCCTGGACATAACTGACAAATCAGCCGAGGTTGTTTGAGCCACCGCAGGCGCATATACATGAGGCACATTACTAGAAACTGACCTTGAAATGCCTATTGGAGCCGGCCAAAATGGCGTAGAAGGGTTAGACTGTGGTCGTGGCTCAACGGTACCTTCATCTGGACTCATGCAATCAATCATACTCTTTTGCAGATCCAGCAAATCACGGAGACAACACTGCAGTACAGCAACCTCATCCTGCAGGAACTGCACCTGAGACCGTAAGTCTCCATCCCCCACTCTGAGATGTACTCTGTCTTGGTAAATAGTCAGAACATGTCAATAAGTCAAACAGTTCTCGATTCGTAGCCATCTTATACAACCTATAGTATAATATCAAATCACAGAATTATCAACAGAAAAGTAAACCAAAATATTATATTCAGATGCACACAATTTACAATGGATTAATCACAAAATAAACAGAAGTTTCCCTTAAGAAATGTACATGTGCTTCCTTACAGCCTGTGTGTTAAATCACAATAAACAATTTAACTCAGAAAAAAGTGAAAAAAATACAATACAAACTGAAATAAAGTCCAACACTTTTTTTCTCTTCCAGTCCTTCGGAATCAGCACTCCTTACTGCATGTGTCAGGCCACGTGAAGTGAATGAAAAAACGTGACCGCAAACAGTAATATCTTATTGTGAAATGTTCAATAGCCCAGATAGGAAAGCCGTGTGGTGCTGGAGGAGAATAATTCATGGGAGACGAGAAAATGGCATATTTTCCCCGGGTTTAATAAAAATGCCTCAAGCACCGACACACTCATCCACATTCATGGGATGAGTGAGGAAAAATGTAGACAAGTAAGCATTCAACTCAGGTCACAAACAGAAAAGGAGGGAAATAAAATAGAGATAGACAAATGTCAGTAGAGCGGATTATCTTTTCAACTTTTAATAACGTACAGACACACACTATGCACATGCGCAGTTGTCCCTCTGCCACAAAACTACCGTAAATACTCTAGTGGCCGTTACACTATCTTTAGCGAAGCAGCACGGAGAGCCATTTCTGAAATGTGCTGCGGCATGGCTGGTATAAACTCAAGCATTGCGTGGCCCTGATCAGCTCCTGTGCTCGTGTCGGAGCCGTAATGCACCGCAGACATGTGTAGTGATGCGCAGACCAGCTCTAACATGAATCTGCTGTTAAAAATGAACCATCAATTCATCATATCATCATGTAAAACTAAGAATTAGAATCATTTTATTGTGACAATCAGGTGCGGGTCGGATATCTAAATCAGAGAAAAATATAGGTGCGGGTGGGTGGCAGGTTTGAAGCAGCGGATTCGGGTGACGTTTGAGCTGATCCGCGCATCTCTAGTGCACAGTGTCTTGTAATCTTGTAATGTCATCTGTCTGGTTCTGTTGATGGAGTGTAATTGTCAGGGATTCATCACAGTCACTTCAGTCAGTCACCATCCAGGATAATCACCCGATCACAGTCACCGGAGTTCTGATCACCCGCACCTGCTGTCACCAATCAAGCCACACTACAAATTCACACACATCACAGTTACTCACTGTCCGGTCTACCGTTCACTCCTATGGACTGTTCTGGACTCTCTCTACTGAATTCTCCTAGAAAGATTTACCTTCGGTTCCTCCCGCGATCCTCCAACAACTCCTTGGAATCTGTTCCACGATCTCCAACGAAACCGGCATACGATACACACCATCAGAACTCACATAAGAACCCTGGAATCATTCACTGTGTTGACACTCACCTGCCTTTACCTCACCCGTTCCATTCTTCTGCTTATCCAGTCAATAAACCATCCTGTTTTGCACTTACCTGTTGTGTCTGGCCTTGCTTTGTGACAGAAGACCGGACCATAACAAGTACCTCCATGGATCCTCGACCTCCCACACCCGCAGAAGTCCTGGAGGAGCTGGTAAACGCCCTCCGGGCTGCCCTGCTTCCTCCGACCACCCCCCAGTCTGCCTCTGTCAGTCCCATGGCCATGCCTGCTTCATACACGGGTGATGCAGCTGAGTGTGGCGGCTTCCTCCTGCAAGTGGCCT
The DNA here is from genome assembly GCF_001515625.1 of Sinocyclocheilus rhinocerous. Lineage (NCBI taxonomy): Eukaryota > Metazoa > Chordata > Actinopteri > Cypriniformes > Cyprinidae > Sinocyclocheilus > Sinocyclocheilus rhinocerous. Next base: position 344,245 of record NW_015662256.1, on the reverse strand, counting down.
TGTTCATCGAGATGCAGCCGCAGAAGTTTTCCTCCGAACGCACTAAGGTAGCATTCCTGATATCACTTCTTAATGGAAGAGCGCTGTTGTGGGCTAAGGCCATATGGAACGCTAATAGTGCCATAATTAATTCATATGATGCCTTCACTAACCATTTTAGTCATACTGCAGGAGTGCTATCTGTGTCCGACCAGTTACTGCGGCTGCGCCAAGGCACTTCTTCCATTAACAACTACACACTGCGGTTCAGAACGCTGGCGGCGACTAGCGGGTGGAATGAGGCGGCTCTACTTACCTCTTACCGGCAAGGATTGAATCCCCGGGTACAAGCTCAAATGGCTATCTATGATGATTCCGTTGGACTGGAAAGTTTCATGCAAAAAGCCAACCGAATTTCCCAGCATCTGTCCGCATGCCACGCCACCGAAGCCGCCCACCAGTCTGTCACGCCCGGCATGGGTTCCCCAGTACCAGAGCCGATGCAAGTAGACACCTCCCGGCTCACCCCTTCTGAACGTGCTCGCCGTCTCGCGGCAGGTCTGTGCCTTTACTGCGCTGCGGCGGATCATTACATCAGGACCTGCCCAGTCAGACCCCCACGTCCTGCGGTGAGTACCCTCCAACTAGACCCTGTCATTTCCACGCTGTCAACGCTATCGGTACATCTACTTACCCCAGACCTTTCTGTTTCAGTCCCTGCCCTCGTCGACTCGGGCTCCTAGGGCAATTTCATATCCCAGGTCTCCATCGGCCCCAGAAACGTCATGCCTCAAACGTCATGCGTCAAACGTCAGGAGCTCCGAGTCGAGACCATCCAGGGAAAACTGCTAGGACGTGGGTGGGTGAAATATCGAGCACCGACGCTAAAGCTCAAGATTGGCACGCTACACGAGGAGGAAACCACGTTTTTGGTACTGGAGGGACCCACCGTGGATATTATCCTGGGACGTCCCTGGCTAGTTCTCCATTTTCCAGAGATCAGATGGGACTCGTGTGAGGTGACTCGCTGGAGCGAGCACTGTCACCGCAACTGCCCTACGTCATTACCCACTCCGCTCCCAGGATCTCGCTCA
>NW_015662256.1:330348-343132 GCF_001515625.1 Sinocyclocheilus rhinocerous | reverse complement strand
GGTCCCATCTGATTACTTGGCGTTCCAGGATGTCTTCAGTAAGCAGGCAGCCACTCAGTTACCACCTCATCGGCCATGGGACTGCGCCATCGATTTGCTGCCTGGAGCAAAACTCCCGAAGGGTAGAGTATACCCATTGTCCATCCTGGAATCGATTTTGTGACTGACTTACCCAACTCAGACGGGTATACCTGCATATTGGTAGTCGTAGATCGTTTTTCCAAAGGCTGTAAGCTAATCCCCCTCAAGGGACTTCCAACCGCCCTCGAAACTGCAGAAAGTTTGTTCACACATATCTTCAGAAACTTCGGAGTCCCCGAGGACGTAGTCTCTGACAGGGGACCTCAATTTATCTCCCGCATTTGAAAGGCATTCTTGCGGCGCATACTCTGTTACCAGTCCCCGCTCTTCCCTTGGACAGGAGAACCGTCGGAGGTTCCAGCTGTAGACCACTGGTTCTGAGCAAGCGAGAGAGTGTGGGACTCTGCTCATCTCCACCTCCAACATGCAGTGCGGAGGCATAAGGCCTTCTCAGATGCTCTGCGTACTTCCACTCCCACTTACCATCCAGGAGAAAAAGTATGGCTTTCTACCCGGGATCTGCGCCTCCGCCTGCCCTGTAAGAAGCTGAGTCCCCGCTACATTGGTCCGTTCCCGATACAGAGGCAGATCAACGAGGTCACATATGAACTCCGACTCCCACTCATTGGAATCGATCTCCAACGAAACCGGCATAAGATACACACCATCAGAACTCAGATAAGAACCCTGGAATCATTCACTGTGTTGACACTCACCTGCCTTTACCTCACCCGTTCCATTCTTCTGCTTATCCAGTCAATAAACCATCCTGTTTTTCACTTACCTGTTGTGTCTGGCCTTGCTTTGTGACAGTAATCCTGTGTCTGTGTCTCTCTAGTATTTCCTCTTCTCCTATTACAAGCGCGTATCAGTGGGCGGGGCTAAAGAGGCAGTGATGTAGAAGCAGGCATTGATCTTCTCCTGCGGAGGCGGTGCTCAGCCACACTATTACGTCATAAAGTGGCACATTCCAAAACGAGTCATTTTCTGAGCTTGCTTTCAATAAAAGCTGTTTTTAAACTAACAAAAAAGTTTTGAGTTTTGAAACTTACAGGATGCTTTTATACATTGATCTGTTAAGTCAAAAGATCAAGGGAAATTTGATTTCTCAGTTCATGACCCTTTAAAGGTGTTCATATATATGTATATATATATCTATATATATATATAGATATATATATATATAGTTTACTTGTAAAATGTCAAATCCCACCTGTCTCTGCTACAGTGATTTATTTATTTTTTAGCCAATCAGAAATGCTCTCTGCTTGTCAGTCATGACACTTAGTCAGGCAGTGTTTGCTGCCATCAGATTGGCTGACATGTTTTTAAGGGCAGGGTTTTAGAAAGACTTTTTCCACATTATGATGCAATTTCAAGCCAAATTTGATATTTTAGATTAAACGACTTTGTTTAACATTAACAGCCATGCTTTCATCCAGCAGATGAGTTTTGTATCCAAAGTGACTTCCAGAGCATCCAAAGTTTAAACAAAGTACAGCAGTGTAATCCTGGGTAATATAGTGTAAATGCATTGTCTTGTATCTCCTTTAGACTCCTGCAGGGGGTTTGATTGACACAACATGAGCGATCTCTCTGAAAACGCCACATCTCCAGTCATTGAGTTTTGGGAGTAAGTGTCTGGTATGAACGCGTGGCAATGATTTGAAGGATTTGATGGTGTGTTTGTGGATGTTTGTGAGTGTGTGTCTCTCTCCAGAGGTCAGGTGTTGGACCTGTCTGCTAGTGTGGATCGTCTGGGCTCAGTAAACTGGCGTCTGGCCCTGTGTCTGCTGCTGGTGTGGACAGTCTGCTATTTCTGTGTCTGGAAAGGAGTCAAATCCACTGGCAAAGTAAACACTGCGCATGAGTGAGTGCTGCCCATGTTTTTATACAATGACATAAGAGAAGATCCTCCCAGTCCAGAGGCATATTTTATTGGATTGTGATGTTACAGCACTTTTAACTTTTGTAATTTTTTTTTTAAGTTTTTTCTTTTTATATTAATTAGGAGGATTTAAATATATAAATACATCATTAAATGCATCATGAAATTTTGCCATGAAAACATAAAAGTGCATTGGAATGTAAGCATGCATGCATAAAAAAAATAAATATGTAAATAAATAATTAAATGCATCATGGAATGCTGCAATAAAGGCATGTATTGAAATGTCAGCTAGCATGCATAAATAAATACATATATTAATAAATAATTAAAAGCATCATGAAATGTTGCAATAAAAACATAGTGCAAGCATGCATTCATAAAAAAAAAAATAAGGTGTGAAATACATTCATTTAGATTTTCATGTAAAATAGGTGAAAGTAAACATATTCATTTCAAAGGCATATGTTATGTCATATTTCAGGTCAAGTTTCATTTAATTTTTCCCTGCTAACTGGCAGAGCACTGTTGTGGGCACGAGCAATATGGAACGCCAATACTGCCATAGTCAACTCGTATGATGCTTTCACTAATCATTTCAAGGAAGTGTTTGGCTCTGCTACAGGAATGCTATCCGTCCCAGACCAACTCCTGTGGCTGCGTCAAGGGTCTTCTACCACCAGCGAATACATCCTGCAATTTCGGACGCTAGTGGCGACTAGTGGCTGGAACGAAACCGCTCTCCTCAGTGCCTACTGGCAGGGTTTGAATCCTCGCATCCGCGCTCAAATGGCCATCTATGACGATACTATGGGGTTAGGGAGCTTCATGCAAAGAGCCACACGCATCTCCCAACGGTTGTCAGCCTGCCAGCCTGACGAAGCCGTCCAACAGCCTGCAGCAGCCACCAGCAGTCCCCCAGTACCAGAACCCATGCACATGGATTCTACCAGACTCACTCGCGCTGAGCGCGCTCGCCGCCTAGCAGCTGGACTATGCCTGTACTGCGCTGCTCCAGGCCATTTCATTCAAGCCTGCCCCGTCAGGCCCTGTGGTGAGTACTATTCAACTTGAACCAGTAATCTCAACTTTATCCTTCTTACCAGTACAACTATTCACCACCGATTGTTCTGTTGCAGTCTCCGCGCCCTCGTCGACTCGGGCTCTTCGGGCAATTTCATATCACGAGACCTCCTAAGCTGTCTCTGTCTGCCCTGCCAACGTCAGGCCCAAGAGCTCCGAGTCGAGACCATTCAGGGAAAACCGCTAGGGCGTGGGCGGGTCAACTATCGAACCCCGCTGATGAAGCTGAAGATCGGATGTCTGCATGAGGAGACCATCATATTTCTGGTACTGGAGGGATCTACCGTCGATATCATCCTGGGACGCCCCTGGCTCACTCTCCACTCTCCAGAGGTCAGATGGGAACCCTGTGAGGTAACTCGCTGGAGAGAGTCGTGCCGGCAAAACTGTCTCATGGAGATCACCAAACCGCCTCCGTATCTAGTCCGAGCCCAAGTTGCCTCCCCCCTAGTCGAAAGTCCGGAACCTCAAGAGACACCTACTGTCCCATCTGACTATGTGGCGTTCCAGGATGTCTTTAGTAAGCAGGCCGCCACCCTCCTTCCACCTCATCAGCCATGGGACTGTGCCATCAACCTGCTGCCTGGGATGAAACTCCCCAAGGGTAGAGTATACCCTCTGTCCATCCCGGAACGCAAGGCCATTGGAGGATTACATCCAGGAGGCTCTCAAACAGGGAATCATCCAACCATCCACCTCACCAGCTGCCTTGAGCTTCTTCTTCGTGGGCAAGAAGGACAGGGCTTGAGGCCGTGTATCGATTATCGTACGCTGAACTCCCAGAAGGTAAAGCTGCCATACCCACTTCCCCTGGTTCCAGCTGCCCTCGAGAAACTCCGTGGAGCCCGCCTCTTCTCCAAGTTGTGCGGAGCGCGCGCGTACAACCTCGTTCGTATCCGGGAAGGCGACGGCAGATGGCATTCATAACTCCCGCAGGCCACTATGAATATCAGGTCATGCCGTATGGCCTAGCTAACTCACCGTCAGTCTTCCAAGGCTTCATGAACGAGGTGTTCCGGGAGTTCCTTCATCGCTTCGTGATAGTCTACATCGATGATATCCTCATATATTCCCGGAACCTGGCCGAACATCGCCACCACGTGAAGCAGGTCCTCCAGAGGCTCCGACAACATCACCTTTACCTTAAACTGGAGAAGTGAGAATTCCATCGCTCCACAGTTCAGTTCTTCGGTTACGTCATCAGCCGGGATGGGATTCAGATGGACCAGGGGAAGGTAACAGCCATCAAGGAGTGGCCGCAGCCCCAAACTGTTAAGGACCTGCAAAGATTCCTTGGATTCGCAAACTTCTACCGACGGTTTATCAAGAACTTCAGCATACTCACAGCTCCTCTTACCTCCCTGCTCAGAGGAAAGCCCAAGTCCCTGTCCTGGAGCCCCAAGGCCCACGAAGCATTCGAACTACTCAGGGAAGCCTTCAGCACAGCCCCCATCCTTCGTCATCCCGATCCCCAAGCTCCCTTTGTGGTGGAAGTGGACGCCTCCACCACCGGAGTCGGGGGCCGTGCTGTCACAGCACTGTGGTGAGCCTCCCAGCCTCCATCCTTGCTCTTACTTTTCCAGAAAACTGACCCCAGCGGAGCAGAACTATGACATCGGCAAACGGGAACTGCTCGCCATCAAATTAGCTCGAGAGGAGTGGCGTCATTGGCTGGAGGGAGCCCACCATCCTTTCACTGTCATCACTGACCATAAAAATCTGCAATATCTCAGAGATGCTAAAAGACTCAACCCACGTCAAGCCAGATGGGCATTGTTCTTTACTTGGTTCCAGTTCACCATCACTTACCATCCCGGAAATCGCAACTGCAAAGCCGATGCCCTATTGTGCCTGCACTCTCCCGACACACCCACCGAACCGGAACCCATTCTCCCTCCAGCTCTGATAGTCAGCCCCATTCAGTGGAACATCTCCAAAGACATCCTTGACGCCACTCGCACCGAGCCTGCTCCACTGGGAGGCCCAGAGGGGAAAACCTATGTCCCAACATCACAAAACCAAACCCTTCTGGGCTCAGTTCACAGAGTTCCGGGCTCTGGACACCCAGGCAGCAAACGGACCCTCTCGCTCCTCCAAGCCCGTTACTGGTGGCCCAGTATGGCCCGGGATGTCACCAGGTACGTCCAAAGCTGCTCAGTCTGTGCCATGTCTCAAACTCCTCGTCATCTTCCCGTAGGTAAGCTGGTCCCGCTGCCCATACCACGGAGACCCTGGTCCCACATAGGAGTGGATTTCGTGACTGACCTACCTATCTCTGACGGAAACACCTGTATCCTTGTAGTAGTCGACTGTTTCTCTAAGGCCTGTAAATTTATACCCCTCAAAGCCAGACTGAGCGAAGGATCCAGGAGCTCGGGCGTTACCTCCGGTCATACTGCCACGAAGATCAGCACAGCTGGAGCCATTTCCTCCCCTGAGCCGAATATGCACAAATCTCCCTCCGACAGAACACCACCGCCCTGACCCCCCTTTCAGTACATAGTCGGTTACCAACCCCCACTCTTCCCATGGACGGAAGAGCCCTCGGAGGTTCCAGCTGTGGACTACTGGTTCCGGGCGAGCGAGAGAGTGTGGGACTCGGCTCACGTCCACCTCCAGCAAGCAGTGTGGAGGCATAAGGCCTTCGCAGATGCCCGGCGCACCTCTACTCCTACTTACCAGCCTGAAGAGAAGGTCTGGCTGTCCACCCGGGACATTTTCTGCGCCTCCACCTGCCCTGTAAGAAGCTGAGTCCCCGCTACATTGGTCCGTTCCCCATACAGAGGCAGATTAATGAAGTCACCTACCTTCTCCAGCTTCCACCCAGGTACCGAATTCACCCCGCATTCCACGTTTCCTCCACAACAGGACCCACCGAGCCGAATGTACCTCCTCCTCCTGAAATCTTGGACCAGCCCTCCGTTTACCAGGTCAGGGACCTTCTGGATTCACGGCGATGGGGCGGCCGACTGGAATATCTAGTCGACTGGGAAGGATACGGATCGTAGAAGAGGTCCTGGGTGGCCCGGTATGATATACTAGACCCATCGTTGCTGGAGGAGTTTCACCGCACCCCGAGTTCAAGGCCGCCCTCGTCGCCGCCCCTGGAGAAGGGGGTAATGTCAGGGAGTCTCTGCCTTCACAGTCACCTACGTCACTCAGTCACCAGCCCCGACACACACCAGATCGCAATCACCAGAATACTGATCACCTGCACCTGCAGAGACCCATTAAGCACACTACAGGTGCATCTCAATAAATGCACCCATATAAGTGTAAAGTCTGTGACCAGGACTGTAATTTATATGCAAATGTCAAAAGCTAAAAGTGTCTCTTAAGCCATAAAACCCAAAGATCATGCATGATTCTACGCAGACGCTACACTGAAATAAATGAACTTTTCCACGACATTCTAATTTATTGAGATGCACCTGTATATCCCTGCACTCCTCTCACGGCCTCACTGTCCAATCTACCGTTCACCAGCTTGAACTTAGCCTGACTTGTGTTGTTTACTTACCCCTAGAAGCTCCATCGATCCTGATCTCCAACGATCCCGTTCTCATCCTCTCCAGATACCTGCAAAGGATACCAACGAACTACCCAGAGCTAAGAACCCAAGAACTCTCTAGCATCTCATACTCGCCTGTCATCAACTTGCTCTCCGCATTGTTCAATAAACCCTCTTGTTTGCATCCTTAGCTTGTATCTCTGGCTCGTAGTGTGACAGTAATTTAGTTTGCTAAATCCCTCCATGTTTTAGCCATGAAAATAGCTGTGGTCACTGGCATGGCATTAAAATACAAGCCAAAAAAATCATATTTCATTTTAATATTAATTAATTTATTATTTCATTTCAAATTGTGCCTTTTCTGAATTGTGCTTCTAACTCTGTATGTTGTTGTTTTTTTTCAAATTGTCAGTTGTAGGTCATTAACTTATAATGCATTGTGTGTTGTGTTGTTGTTGTTGTCTGTGTGGTGTGGTGTGTTTTGTGTTGTATTGTGCAGGTTGTGTATGTCACAGCCACCTTCCCGTATTTGATGCTGCTGGTGTTGTTGGTTCATGGGGTTTCTCTACCTGGTGCTGTGGACGGGATTGTTTATTACCTGAAACCTAATCACACACGGCTGACGGACCCACAGGTACGTCACATGATCTGTCACATGATATGACAGTAAAACACACAGCATGTGTGAACACATTGCAGCACATCTGAACAAATCTGTGCAACATGCATTAATCACTACTGACACCTATGTTAAGCCCCTCCTGAAAAAGAGCAATCTTTGATAGCACCGTATTGAGCAACTATAGACCAATATCAAATCTTCATTTTATAGGCAAGATTATTGAAAAGGTAGTTTTTAATCAGCTGATCAAATACTTAAACTCAAATGGATACCTGGACAATTTTCAATCTGGTTTCCGACCGCATCACAGCACAGAGACAGCACTCATTAAGATAATAAATTATATTCGCTTTAATTCTGATTCTGGCAAAATATCAGTGTTGGTACTACTAGATCTTAGTGCTGCGTTTGACACTGTAGATCATAACATACTTCTAGAGAGACTAGAAAACTGGGTTGGGCTTTCTGGGCTGGTAATCAAATGATTCAGGTCATACTTAGGAGGGAGAGGTTATTATGTGAGTATAGGAGAGCATAAGTCTAAGTGGACGTCCATGACATGCGGAGTCCCACAAGGCTCAATTCTTGCACCGCTCCTGTTTAGCCTGTATATGCTCCCACTAAGTCAAATAATGAGAAAAAACCAAATTGCCTATCACAGCTATGCAGATGACACCCAGATTTACCTAGCATTATCACCAAATGTCTACAGCCCCATTGACTCCCTCTGCCAATGCATTCATGAAATTAACAGTTGGATGTGCGAGAACTTTCTTCAGTTAAACAAGGAAAAAACCGAAGTCATTGCATTTGGAAACAAAGATGAAGTTCTCAAGGTGAATGCATACCTTGACTCTAGGGGTCTAACAACTAAAAATAAAGTCAGGAATCTTGGTGTGATTCTGGAGACAGACCTTAGTTTCAGTAGTCATGTCAAAGCAGTAACTAAATCAGCATACTATCATCTCAAAAACATTGCAAGAATTAGATGTTTTGTTTCCAGTCAAGACTTGGAGAAACTTGTTCATGCCTTTATCACCAGCAGGGTGGACTATTGTAATGGTCTCCTCACCGACCTTCCCAAGAAGACCATTAGACAGCTGCAGCTCATCCAGAACGCTGCTGCCAGAATTCTGACTAGAACCAGAAAATCTGAGCATATTACACCAGTCCTCAGGTCTTTACACTGGCTTCCAGTTACATTTAGGATTGATATTACTTTTACTTGTTTATAAATCACTCAATGGCATAGGAACTAAATACATTGCAAATATGCTCACTGAATATAAATCTAACAGACCACTCAGCTCATTAGGATCGAGTCAGTTAGAAATACCAAGGGTTCACACAAAACAAGGGGAGTCCGCTTTTAGCTATCATGCCGCCCGCAGTTGGAATCAGCTTCCAGAAGAGATCAGATGTGCTAAAACATTAGCCACATTTAAATGCAGACTCAAAAATCATCTGTGTAGCTGTGCATTTACTAAATGAGCACTGTGCTACGTCCGAACTGATTGCACTGTATTTTATATAATAATTTTCTATTTTTAACTGTTTTAAATTCATTTGAAATCAATTTCTAAATAATTTTAAAAGTTTAAGTTCCCTGTTTTATTGTTGTGATTTTTTATGATTATTTTACTTCCTTTTATGTAAAGCACTTTGAATTACCATTGTGTATGAAATGTGCTATATAAATAAACTTACTTTGCCTTGCCTTGCCTATGTACTTAAAAAATAACAAGGAAGGAGTTTTGTTTGACGTATTATTAATATTTGCTAAAATGATGACAGCGTCCCTTAAATATGTGTAATTTGATATTTGTGATTTTTAAAACCACCAAATTACTTCATATCCGTGATGCAGCAATTTAAAATGTAAAATCATTTTTAATTTTGAAAATACATTTGCAAGCCTTTATGAAAAAAGTGATTGTGTGTGTGTGTGTGTGTGTGTGTGCGCGCGTTTTTGTGACAAATGAGGACATAAATTTGTATAATGACAAGGGTATGACATAGGTATTACAAGGAGAAGGTGACTTTTCAGGACATTACCCCATGTCCCCACTTTTCAAAACGCATATAAATCACACAGAATGGAGTGTATTGAAAATCTGAAATAGCACAAAGTTTCCTGTGAGGGGTAGGTTTAGGGGTAGGGTTGGTGTAGGGCAATAGCACATACAGTTTGTACAGTATAAAAACCATTACGCCTATGGGATGTCCCCACTTTTCACAAAAACAAACGTGTGTGTGTGTGTATTTATTCATGCCAGAACTCTGTATATATATGTATGTATATATATGTATATATATATATATATATATATACATACAGGTATTAAGGAAATGCATTATTACCTTTCCCTTGGAATCATAGAGTTAATCAGTTGAAACTTTTGTTGAAAATGGAATAAAAGTTTACTAGACACAACCAACATAAAGACTACATGCAGTTTCAACTCAATTTAATCATAATGCATTTGATTTGTCATTGAATCATTTGTGATGCTTTGCTTTGATCAGTTCTTAGTCTGCAGAGAAAGAATTGGAGAAGATTTTTTTAAACAGTGACTGACTATCTGTAGCAAGTTAATTTTGAGGCTGCTTGCAAAAAGCCAGAGATAAAGTTTTAATCTAAATTTTTACTGATGTGCTCAACATGAAGTCCAGAAAATAAGAGTCTCTCTCTCTCTCTCTCTCTCTCTCTCTCTGTGTACGTTGGAATATGGAAGGTTTTAAATGCTTAGGTGTTTTTTTAAGAAATGAGATCACGGCAAAGAAAAACTGGGATGGAGTTGTTGAAAAACTTAAAGGTCGTTTAGCTAAATGGAAGTGGTTGGCCCCAAATATGTCTTATAAGGGGCGTATTTTAATTATAAATAATTTAGTTGCTTCATCTCTCTGGCATAAATTAGCTACCGATACAGGAGAGAACCAATCAGCTGCCATGTGACAATGATATCACCAGGTCAGATTGAGCTAGAGTTAATTATAAATAATTTAGTTGCTTCATCTCTCTGGCATAAATTAGCCTGTATTGATCCACCTCCAAAATTGTTAGCAGAAGTTCAAGCTTTACTAGTTGATTTTTTGGGGGGATAAATTACACCGGGTTACTCAAAGTATTCTGTATTTGTCTAAAGAAGAAGGTGGACAGGGGTTAGTAAAAAACAGGGATCAGTTGGACAAAGTTCTCTTCTTGATGGACCCCCTAAAGCTGGACTTTGCCAACATACCCATTTTTTATCGCAACCTTTTTAGAGTTTGGAGTCTTTTTAATCATCAAAGGGCACCATCTATGGACTCTCTCTCTTCTGGTTGTTAAATGAACCCATAATACATGGAGCCCGTTTAGACATTTCTGCTGGTGACCACACTTTTCTTGGACTGTGTAATCTGCTTTGCAAATCTAAGACCACCACTTTAAGTCATCTGTTAAAGGTGGCTGGACCTAATCTTATGAACACTGAGCAAGTTGCTTCTCATCTCTGAATTTTTTCGACCCGTAAAGTTGGTCAATTACTGACAAAGTGGCGGTCTGCTCTATTAACTGAAGAGAGAAAATCATTAACAGATTTTTGTAAAGGAGTAAAGGCTCCTAATGTTGAAGATTCTTTTCCAGCTATATTTTTATTTCCCAAACTAGATGATTGTATGGGATATTTTCTTAAAAGTTGGCAAATCTTTCTTTTTGGATTTTTTTTCAGTAACTGGGAAAATTTTATACAAAGCTTGTGTTCTGGTTTTTAATAAGACGTTTTTGAACAAAAAAGTAGATACTCTATGGCATTCATTCCTCAAAATAGATGATGATGTTAAACCTGAATGGAGAGTCCTGTACAAGCCACCATTACTAAAGAGAATAGGAGATATACAATGGAGAATTCTTCATGGCGCAATTGCTGTTAATGCTTTTGTTTCTGTTTTAAACTCTGAAGTGAGTTCTGAATGTCCTTTTTGTTTTAAAAGAGAAACAGTTTTTCATGCTTTTATGGAGTGTTCCAGGTTAAATCCTTTATTCGTTGTATTAAGGAGTCTTTTTGGTTGTTTTAATGAAACATTTTCAAAGGAAATTTTTGTATTGGGTGCTAAATACGTGAAGAAAAACATTATGATTTTCAATTACTGAATTTTATCTTGGGTCAAGCTAAATTGGCTGTTTATACAAGTAGAAAGAACAAGATTAAACAGAAGTCTGGGCAAAATGTGGTTGTTTTGTTCTCAACCCTTGTATTGAATTTTTACAAGTCAGTGGGTGATCTTCTTTCTTTTGAACTGAAATGGTGTAGCAAAGGAGCATTGTACTCTGTTTTTGAAGGTGAATTGTTTTTTTACACATTTCCTGTGATTATGTATTATTTTTGTACAATGTGATCTATATTTTGTGAACTTGTTTATTGTCCATTTGTAATAAAGAGCTATTCAAATTCTAATTCTCTCTCTCTCTCTCTCTCTCTCTCTCTTCTGGAGGTATGGATGGATGCTGGGACTCAGATCTTTTTCTCATATGGCATTTGTCTGGGAAGTCTTACGGCTCTCGGCAGCTACAACAAATTCAACAACTACTGTTACAAGTGTGTCCTTCCTCTCACAAAGTCTCTTACACATGTCAACATGAAAACAATGATGACTCCATTCACTTTCCTAATTCATGTCTTTTTTTAAATGATTAATTTACATTTATGCATTTGGCAAATGCTTTTATCCAAAGCGATGTATGTTTCATTAAAAGAACACATATTATCAGTTCATGTATTCACTGGGAATCAAACCCATGATGCTGATGTTACTTGTGCAGTTTTATAGTGCTTGTCTATCTAGGGTAGTTATTCATGTACTACTATAGTTTTTTTTATTAAGGTTTTGGATTAGCTTTTTTTATATTTTTCATTTTAATTTTCAGTAATTTTGTTATGTTTTTGTCATTATTATTATTTTTTCTTTTAAAAATATTTCTAAATAAGTTTAATCTATTTTCATATTACTTTTAGTTTGTTTCATTTTAGTACATCAACTTAAACTTGTCAACTGCATGTAATCAGTAACCACCGAAACAACACCGTCACAAATGTGCATTGGTTTGTGTTTCAGGGACTGTTTCAGACTGTGTCTCCTCAACAGCAGCACCAGTTTCATTGCAGGATTTGCCATTTTCTCCGTGCTTGGCTTCATGGCACAAGAGCAGGGTGTGGATATCGCAGATGTGGTGCAGTCAGGTAAGAATCGTGATTGTGTAAGTTCTGATGGAAATTATAAATGCCTGTTCACAATGAGAGCAGATTTTTGCTCTGAAGTAGACACCTGAAATATTTGGAATATTTTCAACTGTATGCATGCATGCTACATCATCTACATCCTAGCTAATATAACAATATGCTCTAACAACATTTTGCTAATGCTCCCATTAAGTTATGAAAACATTGTTTCTGAATGCTTAAAATGTCTAGTTGTTTAGCCCTTATAAATGCCATCAGGTCCGTTTTGACCTGAAAGAGATGCATACAAATTTCTAACATGTTTTTACTAGGGGATGAAACTTTGAAAATGCTTTGAAAAGACCCTCAAAATACACATATATATATATATATATGTATAT
>NW_015662256.1:329156-330205 GCF_001515625.1 Sinocyclocheilus rhinocerous | reverse complement strand
ATATATATATATATATTGACAAAACATTGCAGCATGAAAAATTTATCACTTTTTTCATCTGAAAAAGTATGCAAATAAAATGAATTTATTTTGTTTGAAAACTGTTTAGGGTATCATGCATCCTGTTTTGATGTTGTTAGAAATAAATATGTAGGATTCATACATTTCAGCAGTTTTTGAGCAATCATGCAATACTAGTAATTCTCAGATTACTGTATATGCGCATTCCATTTGATCATTTTGCAAACATTATGGGAACGTTCATTTTGAATGTGCTCTGAACGTTCTGGAACAAGTAGTAACAAAAAATATATATAATGTTCCATGAACAATGTATAAATAATGTTTTATGAGCTAACGTTTTAAGAATATTATTAAAGACCGGATAACTTGAATGAATGCTCTTGAATTAATGTTAATGGAAGAATGTTTGTTCATAACTTTGAGAGAACCTTGTCAGAACGTTCTAAGAACTGGACCTGTTATCTGTAATTCCACACTTCTATATAACAGTCGTCTTGTGAATATATGTTTATATACGTATACATCCATATCATGCTGTGTGTCTCATTCAGGTCCTGGTCTAGTGTTCATAGCGTATCCACGGGCCGTGTCCATGATGCCTCTGCCGCAGCTGTGGGCCGTGTGTTTTTTCCTCATGATACTCATGTTGGGTTTGGACACTCAGGTGTGCTGTGACTCTCAGGTGTGTGCGCTGTAGGTTTAGCAGTGCTGATCGCTGTATTTGTCTGTTTAGTTCGTCAGTCTGGAGGCATTGATAATGTCCGTGTCAGATCTGTATCCCACGCTCATCCGCAGATGTCACCGGCGTGAGATTATGCTCCTGCTCGTGTGTTTGGTCTGTTTCCTGATCGGACTACTGATGGTGACACCGGTGAGACATTTCATTCAAATCCCCTTCTTCATTCAAAGTCAGAGTTGAAAATGAACATTCACCAAGAGCCAAATGCAAGTGAATGGTTGGTTTGTTAAAATGTTACTGGACAATTAAAATGTGGTATAAGAGTCAAATCATATATATATATATA
>NW_015662256.1:328299-328687 GCF_001515625.1 Sinocyclocheilus rhinocerous | reverse complement strand
TCCTTGGGGGAAATTCCGGGTCCTGAGGCCCTCTCTGTGGGCCTGACGTAGGAGCAGCGGCCCTCCCTGGGCTTGACTCGGGAACTGTGGCCCTCCCTGGGCTTGACGTGGGAACAGGAGCCCTGCTTGGGCTGGATGTGGGAAGTGAAGCCCTCTCTGGGCTTGAATTGGGGACTGGAGCTCTCCTTGGGATGGACGTGGGGACTGGAGCCCTCCTTGAGCTGGATGTGGGAACTGGAGCCCTTTCAGGAGTGGACTCAGGGGCTGGAGCCGACACTGGAGCGGACTCAGGGGCTCGAGCCAACAGTCACTTCCTCCTCAGATTCCTCCCTTTATTTGGGGTTAAGGATCGGGCTGCTGTCAACTGAGGGTTTGGGAGTGAACCGGC
>NW_015662256.1:324799-328225 GCF_001515625.1 Sinocyclocheilus rhinocerous | reverse complement strand
GACTTCGGAATGGCCGGCGGGTTCGAGAGTGGCACGGCTGGCGGGCTTGACTTCGGAACAGCCGGCGGGCTTGAGAGTGCCGCGGCCGGCGGGCTTGTTTGCTGAGTGGCCGGCGGGCTTGACGGCAGGCTGGTTCTGGATCGGGGCCGGACGCTCTCCAGACACCAGAGGATCCCTTCCCTCCAGCTTAGTCCGGTGGTGTCTGGGAGGTCAACGGGATGGTAGTAATTTGCCCCGATCCAGAACAGAGAGTGAAGAGTGGCGTCGCCAAGTGCTGTCTTACCGGTGAGCCCGCAGAATTCCCAGGCGAACTCCACCAACGGGAGATCCTTGCGGGCTAGGGCGGCGAATCGCTCTGCGATCTCCATTATTGCGCGGGGGGGGTGCGGAAAACAAAACACTTTCAAAAAGGAAAGAAAAACGAGGAGAAGGGGCGCTGCTTACTGTTCGGTTCGGTGTTCTGTCATGGTTATGCTGCTGTGTAGGAACGAGGAGCGTGGAGATGTCTTTATTTATTCCAACAAAGACTCACAAGAATTTTCGAATTTTGCCGATATTCGACTGATAGTCGAATCATATGTTTTGGGGGCGGGGGGCAAAATACATTACCAAGAGTCAAGTCAGACATTTGACAGTCATAATTATGTTAACACACAGGGAAAATGTGTAACGGACACCTCGCAGATACAAATGGGGCAAATAATGTTTTATGTTTTGATTAAAAGATAGTTAACATTAAACGTCAGCGAAACCCTAAGAATTCACAACATTTTTTACAATAGTGCTCTCATTATAACATTATATGAAAGTAGTTATTAATGTTCTGCATTTCTGTTTTGAGCTGCGCGCTGAAGATGACCAGTAGAATGAAGCAGCAGGGTTTTAATCAATGGGATTTAACTCATCGTTTATCTCATATAGAATATGTTTCGTTATTTAATATTACGACTTATTGGCTAGCTGCACAAAATGCCCCGAATGTGTCTGTGTGGCTCTGAATGAACTCCTTTTGTGGATGCGTTCTTCACGCAACAACGTGCAGAAACACAGCAACTAAACTCTAAAAATTCACAGCATTTTATCTGAAGAGATAATCACCGTAGTACTACAATGAAGCGCTTTACTGCAGCGCAACTCAACCAAATGCATCTTATACGAGATAAATAATATATACACGATATATATAAACTGGCTGAAATGTTTTGAAATCACTTGTACCCTACCTGATCGAAAAAATACAGTCTTTCACTCTGCCTGTGTCAGTTTGAGTCATGTTAAAGTTTTAAATCCCTGCCGCCAAGATGCTCCTCTGTCGGTCACGGGTTATGGAAAGTAAAACTTAAATCTGTAGGGGTGGTTGGATTTATTCACGCACGTTAAAGTATTTATTTGAAGCTTCTTTCTTTTCAGATTCTTATTTACAGCATTATTTTAATAGGCTGTATATTAACTTATTGGGAGAAAACCAGTAGTTCTATGTGAAATCAGACATTTTAGCACCCCCATATAGCCAAAATGGCATGATCATAGCACCCCGCGAATATTCGACTGTCCCTGCGTACCATTCGGAAGGGCTCATCCCTATGCCCTAATCCCTTCAAAGGGTTTACCCTGCGGAGTGAGAGCTTTGAATGTTTGAAGGGTGTAGGGGACCAAATAACGGTTTCTTGAAGTGCCCTTCTGCGTCATCATCCCGTGCCCACACGAGGGCGCCGTCATCATGGAAAGAATCAGCGCAAAGGATCATGGGGGCCCAAAGTGTCCATCAGTTGTACCCTTCAAAATTCTTCATTCCGAAGGGCCCTTTGAAGTGGCCAGTTTTGAGCACTTCGGTTTGGAACGATCCTTCAATATGGCGGCCATGATTGTTTTCACTCCGAAGTGCCCTTCAGAGGGCGATATATACCGTTTGGAATGCACCGTGTGAGATTGGTAGTCGAATCAGGCTCCTCCTATCGAAGCATCGAATCTTCGACTATTCGGGGTCACCCCTAATTCAGTGACAGTAAAGACATTTATAATATTACAACAGATTTCTGTTTCGAATAAATGCTGTTCTTTTGAACTTTCTATTTATAAAAGAAACCTGAAAATCACAATATCATGGTTTCCACAAATGTATGAAGCAGCACAAGTGTTCAACATTGATAATATTTAGAAATGTTTCTGGAGGAGCAAATCAGCATATTAGAATGATTTCTGAAGGATCATGTGACACTGAAGGCTGGTGTAATGATGCTGAAAATTCAGCTTTGATCACAGGAATAAATTAAATTTAACAGTATATTCACATGGACAACAGTTATTTTAAAATGTAATAATATTTTAAATTAGTTTACTGTATTTTTGATTAAATAAATGCAGCCCTGGTGAGCAGAAGAGACTTAATTCAGAAATATTAAACATCTGTCTGATCCTTTCAGCAAGTCTTTATTCCTGCTCATTCAGATCTGTATCATCTGATAATGAAGATGTACATATTGCTGTCTTCCTCTCCTCTCTGTGTCTGTGTTCAGGGAGGCCTGTATGTGTTTCAGATCTATGATCATTTCTCCTGCAGTGGAGCCAGTCTGCTGCTGCTGTCTGTCTGCCAGTCTGTGGCCATCGGATGGATCTACAGTATACACACATACTCTCATACACGCATACACTCATTAACACACACACATACACATTAAATACTCAGACAAACTCACGTACACACATTAATATATCAGTATCAATAGCTGCTTTAAATAGTTCACTGATAATCTGATACAATATAAAGGACCTTAAGGGACAGCATGTATTCATAAGATACAATAACAGTCGAGATCACATTTACAGTAATGACGATAAGAGTTTTTGCATTGCAGTAATGATATTTTGCAGGAAAAATGTGCTTAATAATGTCACAATGCTCTTAATATAATGTCTTATTTTCTACATATATTATATATATATATATATATATATATATATGTATGTATATATGTATGCATGTATCTATCTATCTATCTATCTATCTATGTGGGGAAGTCGTGGCCTGAGTCTCGTACCGGCAGGGATTGTAGGTGGGGGGAGTGAATGTACCCTGCATGGGCCCAACCCTTGTCCAACATCTTATGAGAATTCTCGGCCCAAGTCCGACTGGATCCTGTGTAATGAGCGCTGTTAGGCGCATATCCAATCGTTTATGCGGAGAGTGGAAGCTAAAGCGCGCTTTGTAGGACATGGAGGCGCCAGCGCGATCACTTGAATTTTTTTAATAACAGTGGAAACTTAAAAATACGCCTTCATGTTTGCTCATAAAGGTAAGAGTATACATCATTCGGAACTGCAAAGGGTCTACTTGTATTTGTGTGCAATCACAATATAAACAAAACCTTGTGCTTTTGTAAAATAAGGAAAACAAACAGGATGCGCTTTCTGTCCTCTTGGTCTTGA
>NW_015662256.1:303085-324626 GCF_001515625.1 Sinocyclocheilus rhinocerous | reverse complement strand
AAAATACGCCATCATTTTTGCTCATAAAGGTAAGAGTATACATCATTCGGAACTGCAAAGGGTCTACTTGTATTTGTGTGCACTCACAATATCAACAAAACCTTGTGCTTTTGTAAAATAAGGAAAACAAACAGGATGCACTTTCTGTCCTCTTGGTCTTGAGCAGGAGCGCTTCACTGACATGATAAATATATCTATAGAATGCTTTAAATTACTATTTTAAAACGAAATAATTCCGATCGAAAACAAAAACTCTTTCATTATGTAATCCGTAAAGATGCATTTCTCTCTAAAAGCACGTCCAGTGAGGAGATGGCGAGTCAGGTTTGTCAAATTCATTTTTGCAACATTGACTCAGAAAACATTAGTTTATTAACAAATTCAAATATCCCCTCACTATTTTTAACTTTTTTTGTTTGTTTTTTTATTTATTTTTTTGTTTGTTTTTTTGGGCCGCTGTGCCAAAATTGAGTTTGCATTCAGTAGCCTATACGGCAGCATTTTTGTTCTTGATTGAAAAATAACTAAATAAATAAGATTAACGTCATAATATTTTAAGAATAAAGTCAAAATTACGATAATAAAATCATGTTATATTGCGTGAAGTTAATGTGAAAATTCTACCTATAGGCCTACTCCTCCAAAAAAACAAAAAAGTCTGTGGCATCCGTCATTATTTTGACTTATTTTAAAACTCTGATTGATCGATTCATGACATTCATTTGTATTCAATTGTTCTGATTTTTTTCAACATGCATTAAAATATTCATGTTTATTTCGTGCTGCAAATATTAAAGAGGAAAATATAATTGATTCATATGCAGCTTGAACTGAGGCGAATTATCTCACTACAAATTAAAAAGTGTAAAAACACGTTTATTGTTTATATTTTATCATAGAATTGACAGAAGGCTGAGATTTTGTAGTAACAAAGCACAAAGCTGCAATTATTGAGTGGCTTGCGTGCTACAAATAATGAATGGACTTGAAAACTTTAAACATCATTTCCAAGTATTAGACTATACCATAAATAAAACAGCTTGATGATTTTTGCCCTAAAATAAAAATCGATAATTTTGACCCATACAATGTTTTGTTAGCTATTGCTACAAATATACCTGTGCGACTTATGACTTGTTTTGTGGTCCAGGCTCACATTTAGTTATTTGAATATAAAAACACAACATTTTTATTTATTTGTTTTAATCTAGGCCTATTTGCGGTTTAAGTTGTTGTTTTAATAGTATTTAATCTAATGACTTGCAGCTTTAAAGGGGTCATATGATGCTGCTAAAAAGAACATTATTTTGTGTATTTGGTGTAATGAAATGTGTTTATGCGGTTTAAGGTTAAAAAAACACATTATTTTCCACATACTGTACATTAGTATTTCTCCTCTATGCCCCGCCTTTCTGAAACTCATCGATTTGTACAAAGCTCATCGGTCTGAAAAGCGAGGTGTGCTCTGATTGGCCAGCTATCCAGAGCGTTGTGATTGGCCGAATACCTCAAGCGTGTTACGGAAATGTTACGCCCCTTACCATATTGTGATGCCCTGTCCGGCCGATAAAATGTGCTGCACACATCTGAATATTTGGGTTGAAGTGTTCTGGAACAGTGTTGTAAATACAACTTAACCACTGATTTCTAGTCGTGTCCTCTTTTGGAAGAACAAACAAAGTAGGTTCGCTTTCACAACGAAGCACACAGCGTCTTCAGGACATGGCGGCAGTGGCAACAATACTACAGTGAGAATGAAAGTTACGCCTTCTTTCTTTGCGTGAACATTTGGGTGACGTTATGCAAATCTTTCCACATAGTGATGTAGATATGTGGGGGTGTGTTAGAACGAGCCGTTTTAGGTAGGCGTGGTTGACTCTTAACTTTTATAAAGAATATCTCTTTGGATTTGAGACTTTAGTCTTTGCAACTTTACAGATCTTCTTCATGCACGAAGAGCTTGTAACACTCCAAAGAGAAAGGAAAAATTGAAATCGCATCATATGACCCCTTTAAAATAAAGTGTTACCTCTTTTTTTTTATTTTGGGGTGATATATGGACATGGACACTTCCATGAGCTGATCTTCTGCTGTTTTCAGGTGCAGATCGCTTCAGTAACAATATTAAGGCCATGATCGGTTACCAGCCGCTCTGCATCTTCAGGCTGTGCTGGCGTTACCTGACTCCCGCCATGTGCATTGTGGGTCACTCAATCTGGAAACTGATAGCAGATGCTGATTGATCGTCAGCATCCTCTGAGAACATCTCTGTGTGTGTTCAGGGCACATTCGGGTTCTCGCTCATGTTCTGGTCTCCGCTGACCCTCGCCAACGGTGTGACGGCCCCTGTATGGGCCACGGCGATGGGCTGGACGCTGACGCTGTCCTCTGTGTCTCTTCTGCCTCTCTGGGCCATCTACAGCCTCATGAATACGCCAGGAACCCTTCAACAGGTTAAAAAAAAGCCACTTTACCATGTTAAAATCCATGAATATAGAGTGATATAATGATATAAACCTTTCCATACCACTGCATTAAACTAAAAAAAACTAAACTACTAATAATCCTAAAGACAAATTCATCAATCAGAGAAGTTGCTGTTATAATGGAAACCGCCTACTCTCATGAAGCATCGCGGTAGTAAAGTCTTTCTTCACTCCAGTGTTGTTATTGTTACCTACAATTAAAACGATTAAAATATGTTATTGTTAATTGAAGCTGAAACAAAATATACATTTGAAAATTAGAAATGTTGCCTTGGCAACTAACTGAAATAAGTTTTTACACACACACATGCACACATATATATATGTACTGTATGTATGTGTTGTGTATGTATGTATATGTATATTATGTATATACGTATATATATATATATATATATATATATTTTTTTGGGGACTCGAGACCGGTGAGGGGCGCAGGTGTCGCTCATTATCATTCCCTCCACCGGCCTCACTCCGTTCCCACGGCTCTCGGCCCCGCCCCACTCGTCACATACCCCCATCGCCCCTCGCAGGCTGGGGGTTACTCACGAGACTGCACTCTACTCCTCCCCAGGGTCCACGTCACGGCGGCTGCAGCACCTGGTGGTATGGACAGACGAGGCGAGAGAAAAGGAGACGGAAGGATGCGGAGATACAGAGATGAGAGAGGGAAGAGAGGAGAAAAAAAAATCCTGTTCCGGTTCCCAGACACAATGCCACTTGGCCCTCCACCAGCTGGGTAAACTCTTCCGCGAAGCCTGGCATCGGCGCTGGATAGCCCTCGGTGGGTAGCTGGCCCGACACTCCTCTGCCGCCCGTTGGATGGTGACGGCTCCTCCGGGTTCGGGCAGCCGGCAGGAGTCCCCCATTCCCTGCTCCTCCCCATCATGGCGGACGGCAGCAGGCTCCGGCCTCAAGCGAACGGTGGCGACTCCTCCGCTCCCTCACGGACGGAATCCGTCCCTCCACAACCCAGGCGGCCAGCAGCAAGTTCGTCAGCCCCCCCGGCAACTCACTCCAGCCCACCGCCTCGAGCGTCCATGGTGGCAGACTGCTCCGCCATGCTCGATGGCACTGCAGATTCACCACAGTGGCGAGGGATCTCTGGCAGCCGTGCAAGTAACCAGTGTCCCTCCTTCCTCCCGGGTTTCATCACCAATGTAACACAGTTCGTAGATTGGGAAGAAGGAGGCGGGAACCGGCGAACATTTAAACAATTTAATAACAAAATAAACACAAAACGGAAAACAGCGAAACAGACCCTCACGGACGACTGCCACGCACAAACAGAACCAAAAAGCGTCAAAGTGGCATCTGAAATTTTCTTCTAAAATGAGCATTTTTATCAGCCTCCTATGTTTATGTGTAGTTATTTCACTTTAATGGCAACGAAAAGGACCAATATTCATTGCCAATGAAGTGAAATTACTGAACCCAATGTATATGTGTATATATATATATATATATATATATATATATATATATATATGCAGTCATTGTCAGAATTATTGGAACACTTGGTAAATATGATCAAAGGCTGTGAAAATAAATCTGTATTGTTTATGCTTTTGATCTTTAATTTTTTTTTTAATGTAACACGCCAGGGTGACTATGAACATGAAATTGTCGAGCCATGACTTCCTGTTTCACAGGACTATAAATATGAGGGAACCCAAAGGCCAAATTCCCTTAATCATCAATCACAAGGAGTAAATCCAAAGAATATAGTTATGATCTGCAGCAAATGATTGTTGAGCTTCACAAAATAGAAAGTGGCTATAAGAAAATATCTAAAGCACTGAAAATTCCCATTTCCTCCATCAGCACAATAATTAAGAAGTCCCAATCAACAGGAAATGTTACAAATCTGCCTGGAAGATGATGTGTGTCTATATTCCCTTAAAGTAAGGTGAGGAGGATAGTTTGAGTGGCCAAAGACTCTCCTATGATCACAGCTGGAGAATTGCAGAAAATAGATGAGTCTTGGGGTCAGAAAGCCTCCAAATAAATCAATCAATCAATCAATCAAACAGCACCTACATTACCACAAGTTGTTTGGGAGGATTTCAAGAAAAAAACTCTGCTCTCATCCAAAAAGAAACTCCAGCATATTCATTTGTCAGACATTACTGGAACATCTAATTGGACTGGATTCTTTGGTCAGATGAAAGCAAATAAATGCTTTCTGGCAGCAAACACACAAGATGGGTTTGGTACACACAGGGCTAGAAAAGTACACCATGTGTACAATGAAATATAATGCTGTATCTTTAATGTTGTGGGCCTATTTTTCTGCTAGAGGTCCTGAACATCTTGTTCGTACATGGCATCATGGATTTTAGCAAACAGCAACAGATAAAAAAAAATCAAAACCTGACTATCCCTGTTAGAAATCGTATACTGGGCAGTGTTTGGATCTTCCAGCAGGGCAATGATCCAAAGAAAAACAACATTAAAATTAAAACAAAAATGGGTCACTGGACACAAAACTAAGGTTCTCCCATAGACATCCCAGTCCTCTGATCTGAACCCTATAGAAAATAAGTGCGGTGAACTTAAAGGGGTCATGAATTGAGAAATCTTGAGGTCATTGTACTATAAACACATTGTGACGAGTGGGTTGGGGCAAAATCAGATGATCGCCTACTTCTACATCATCGCATCTTTGGCCCCGCCCACTGGAGCATTAGAGAGATGAGAAGGAGAGAAGATCAATTCAAGCTCACTGGACTAAAAATAACATTAGGCTTGTTCGACTTCATGCTGCGCCACAAAGATCGGCTACCGCCTGACAAAAGCAATGCATTCTGGTTAGAACATTTGTCCGACTTTGATCGGCGCTGCAGCCGCCTTACGATCACATGTACCATCAAAGTACCGCGAGAGCAAAACGAGACCAGCCGCCGAGGTCATGCACTGCAGTTGCTCAAAATCGGCTGCGAAAGCCTTGATGACGACACACTTTATTCTCATTGGTTAGATTCTGTGATGACAAGCACGACGTGTGTTGCATGTTTATTCTAACAATTCCAATAGTGCTCACAAATCTGTGTTTTTATAACAGTAAAAGCTTTTTTAGTGTAGTCGCACTGTTATCTTGAGTAATTTTTTATCAAAAACACTGCTAAAAGCATATATACCCCCACTTTATCGGTATTTAGTAGCCTATATGTTTACATGCTGAACTTTATTCTTGAACAAATGACGCTGTATAAAGCAGTATATAAAAAGTGTTTATGTTGCTTATAAAAACGTTTCTGTGTATTTGACAAATATTGCTTTAATTCATTTTATCTGTGATAAGACTATGCAAACACCGCGAGAGCGTGACTACCGGGAGCAGAAAGTGTCCGACTTGACATCTCCGCCAGCCGGTGGCAGGCTAGTATAGTTCATCTCGAACAAGCCTATTATCTTCCAAAGGATCCCAATCCCAGGAAAGTGCTTATTTATTCTCAACTATGTGGATGTCTCAGAAGAGCATTATTTGTTTGTTCGGTGCATTTCACTGTGAATTCTTTGGTTAACCGAATTGCCTCGATACTATCGAGTATCGAAAAATGTCTTGTCGTTCGGTACCAAATTTCGATACCTAAGGGGTTAATCAAGGAAAAACACTAATGTTAGGTGTGTTCGACTTGATGCGGCGCTGCGCAGACCAATCGGTGTTTGACATTAAAGTAGCGCGGGAGCGATTCGAAAGCTTACAGAGCAATCTGCTCTCTATAGCTCTTGCGGTACTTTGATGTCATACACCGATCGGCCTACACAAAGTCTCTTTAAGACAAGTAATTTCACTCGGTGGCCATCTTTGAAACGCCTCTCGGGCATACAAGTGCAGCTCCTATCTCTTTGAATGGGAAAACATCAAATTCTCCAAAACTGTTTGCCAAGCTTACGATTAAATTTCAGATTTGAAATCACCAATGAAATCTGACAACAACTGTCTCATAAATGTTGTTTCTTATGCTCCAATACCGTTAAAAAAAAGCGTATTTTTCAGGCTAGACCAGCCAATGCGCATGTGCAGTCCTAAGCGCATGTCTCCAGAATGCTGACTATTTCTAAAGTAACTGAGACGTCTAACGGCAGCTGCAGTGACACGGTGACTTTACCGAATAGTGATTGGCTCTTTTACTCAGAAGGCGGGGCTTAATTCGATAGAGCAGCCATATTGAGCGTTGCATTTTTCCCCTATTCAAAACTATACGAGTGACACGTCTTGGGTATTCTATAGTCTTTGGCCTGCACAGCGCCCCGTCAAGTCGAACACACATACTTTACACCCAGAGACGTGGCTCACAAGTGAGGCTGCAGTGTGCATAACCGTCCAACCCCCTGTAGATTTAAGGCTACGTTTACACTAGTGCGTTTTCATTTTTAAACAGCTTTTTAAAATGAAAGTGTTCCGCGTCTATAGCGACGTTTCCACTGCGTTTCAGAAAAGATCTCCGCCCATACTGCACAACCGAAAACCACCATCGAGTGTTTGTAATAACTTCAGATTGTGATCTAAAGTGTGTTTTGGACAAGTAATGTTGCTGAAATATGTTATTTGTTGCCTTTTATATTGGGCTGATCGCTACTGCTTAGCTTTTCACATGTAAACGCCCTGTATTGTTATGAAAATAGGCAGAATCTCATGAAAATTACATACAAATCATATACTGTCGTAATCGTGTGTTTCCCTATCGATACTTCACTCGTAGTGCATCTGCTAAGACGCTGGCCCCGCTCCTGCATGCCTCGCTCTCTCCTCATAGGGAGGCTTCCTCCGTCCTCTTCTCCCAGCCAGACCAGCATCCCTCTGCGGCTGCGAGCGACCTGGTCTCATTTGATGGGAGCGAGTGTGACTCACTGGACAATAGCATGTCGTTGGCGGCTTCAGATGCAGAGGAGCTGTCGGGCTCGATCAACAACCCCACCCCTCAGCCACCTGGATGAGTGGTTCTGGCCGGGGAGCCGTCAGGCCCCTCGTCAACGAGCTTCACAATTCTTCCCGGAGGCATATCAATACACAATCCTTCCATTCGGACTGTCCCTGGCTCCCCGCACTTTTACGAAGTGCATGGACGTGGCTCTTTCTCCTCTAAGATGGGAATCCGCATTCTGAATTACCTCGACGACTGGCTTGTCTTAGCCCAGTCGGAGGACGAGCTACTATCTCACAGATCCTTTCTCCTCAGCCACTTAGAATGCCTGGGGCTCAGGGTCAATTTTTCCAAGAGCACTCTGTCTCCCAGCCAACGGATATCGTTCCTGTGAGCAGTTTTCGACTCGGCCCAAATGAGGGCGACTGTCACGCCAGAACGTGCACTGGCTATACAGCAGCTCAAGGCCTCTTTCAAAATAGGAGCATCTCGCCCCTGTTTCAGATGTTTCAAAAGATGCTGGGTCTCATGGCCTCCGCATCTCCGGTGCTACAGCTGGGCCTGCTTCACATGCGGCCCCTTCAGTACTGGCTGAAACCCCTAGTTCCGTCCCACACCTGGCATCTCGGACACCTTCGTATCAAGGTGGACCAGGCCTGCGTGGCAGCTCTGGCCCCTTGGAAAGACTCTCAATGGATGGAACGGGGCGTGCCCCTGAGAATGGTCTGCAGAAGCAAGGTGGTCTCAACAGATGCTTCCATCATTGGTTGGGGAGTGCTGTGCGATGGCAAAGTTGAACCAAGGAGCGGAACATGCTGTCTCGGAGCAATGTCTACTCAGAAAAGTGGATGCTCCACCCACAAATGGTTCAGAATATCTGGGAGATCTTTGGCAAGGCAGAGGTCGACCTCTTTGCTTCAAAAGACTTATTTCGCGAAGGACACGGACGCGTTGGCCCACAACTGGCCCAACCTTTACGCTTTTCCCCCAATCGCCCTGATCCTGCAGGTAATCAGGCGAATCAGGGAGCAAGGGTACAAGGTTCTGTTAGTAGCCCCGCTCTGGAGGAACCAACACTGGTTCGCAGAGTTGTCTCAGCTGCTTGTAGCAGCTCCATGGCCCATTCCCCAGAGACGGGACCTCCTCTCTCAGGCGAACAGAATGATATGGTACCCCCAGCCTGAGCTGTTTGCTCTGCACCTCTGGCCTCTCGATGGGAGCCTGTGGTGGCCGCACCAAAGGGCTTCCAGTCACGAAGCAGAGACTTTCCAAGTGGATAGTTGATGCTATTGCGCTAGCATACTCCTCTTTGGGCCTACATTGCCCCATGGGAGTAAGAGCCCATACGACTAGAGGTGTGGCCTCGTCTTGGGTGTGGTCTAGCGGTGTGTCCATTGCAGAGATCTGTGAGGTGGCCGGCTGGGCCTCGCCATCCACATTTGCCAGGTTCTATAATCTGGGTGTCCCGACCTTACAGGCCCGGGTCCTTTCTGCATAATGGGTTCATTCTTGCCTTAGCGCAAACCAGTGCTTAGGCTTTGCCGTAATTTTCCCTTAAGAATGCCCTTAAGTTTCCCTTACACTTAAGGGCGTTGCATAAAATATCCCTTAAATGTTACTTAAGGGTTTCTTTAGGTGAAACGTCATAAACCCTTAGAATTTCTCTTAAGTATCCCTTAAAACCCATTAAGTGTTGCATAACTGTCATTTTCCTAAGGATAACATAAGGGTTGGAAAATGTCACCTTAAGTGTTACACAAAAGTCTTCTACAAGTCATGATCAGTTGCTTTATATGTTAAACAGATTTTAATTTACACATTTATTCACATATAAACATTGATCACATTACATACAGCACATAATTAGCTCAAACGTGAGTGTGTCACACTCCAGAGCAAATTTATATTCCATAATATTTTATTCCTGTATTATCCTACATATTACCTGGAGATGACTTGAAAAACACACATAAACCATATATTGTTGCAATCGTAAGTTTATTGTGTTTATAAGATATATTTTATATTTTAACTTATTTTATAAGCTTATAAAATAGGCTACTTCTATGAATCCGATTTGCGCCCTCCGGCTTCGAGTATGAATGAAACACACACTGAGTGTTTATTGCATTAATGTTCACATCGTTTTGGATACGAATAAAACGTCATGCATAGACTATCTTGTCTCTTTGCATTTAAATATATATTTATTCACACTAGTACCTGAAAACCTCTACATGGACAGAAATTATTAGAGATCTTTATTTGTTGTCCTGAGTGCCGAGGCTGTAGTGATTTTTCTTGGAACGATTACTTAAGGCCGGGCTGACCTCTGCGAGCTTGGCCCTATTGCCCCCTGCGGAGCTTTCCCTGCAAATTACTTGGTCCCTCTGGGCCCCTTGGTGCTTAAGGCAAGTTCAAGTATGAGTCGTTCCTCTAGCATAGCACGGCGGGATTGTACTGTTTCCCCATAGCGTCTTAGCAGATGCAGTACGAGTGAAGTATCAATAGGGAACGTACTTGGTTACTAACGTAACCTTGGTTCCCTGAGATACGGGAACGAGTACTGCGTAACTAGCCGTGCTATGTAGCTGCACGACTCAGTCGTCGCTTCAGTCGAAGTAACCTTAGGATCTTATGGCGATATGCCCCCTTATATAGATGGCCCTGCCCATTCTGGCAAGCTCTGGCGGGCTTCGTCGCCGTAGTAATGAATCCACCTTTGACCGCGCATCTGATCGACAGATAAACCGTGCGCTCGTATACTGTTGTGGATATTTCAGCAAATTTAATTTTTTTTCCCAGAGACAGTTCGCTAAACATTTTGTTTGTGTAATTAACATGTTTAAATGGTCAAAGCAACACCGCAAACACAGGCGGAGCGCCTTTAGAAGGATGCAAAGAACTATTATAACATCTTTTAGAGCTGCTTGAATTTAACTCACTTTATTTTCCTTTTATTTGAAATAAAATTATAGCCTATTTAATTTGTGATTTTTATTAGTCGTGTAGGATATGTTGTAACTGATATCATGTGCGTTACAAGTTTAGGAGTGTGTGTGTGTGTGTGTGTGTGTGTAATGATGAGTCAGCAGAGTAAGGATCCATCTGCAGTTTATTAACAACAGATTTACATAATACTGTACCAAGCAGCCGTATGGGTGAGACAAGAGCATAAACAAGAACAGGCAGTGATCGGGGCAAGCAGCAGAGGATCACAATCCAAATAACAGGCAGAGGTCAGGGCAGGCGGAAGAGAATCCAGAAACAATAAACAATCCAAGTAATATACGGGTAAGCAGTCCACAATAAAGAAAACGCTCAGAAATGATCACCACAGCAAATCAAGACATCGCGATGTGTGTGTGTGTGTGTGTAGTGTGCTTATATGGGGTGTGTGTAATGATTAGCAGGTGTGTGTGCAATCAGTTCCAGGTATGTGGGCTTCTGGGAAATGGAGTCCGAATAATAAACAGTCAATATTCTGGTGAATGTTCCCTCTGATGGTGCGGAGGAGGCAGTACGGGAGCCTTATTTGTGACAGTGCGTGGTTTCCACAAAGAAATTTAGAAAATACAAAAGATTACAACACTGTAGAACATCACTGAATTAAAATAGCCTACACACTTTACATAATAAATCAAATTTCTTATCAATATCCATTTAGTGATTAACAATAAAGATTAAAAATAAGGACAAAGATGCACATTACAAATAAGTCGTTAAAGCGCGTCCTAAACACAAAACCCCCACTTATTAACTAACAATCATAGGCTATTTCAAAGATGCACAAATGCAGATATAGGTGCAAATAGAATACTATACAGTGACATCAACCTTGGTTTTAATCATAGACTGTATAAGCAGTTAGTTTATCACACGGAATGTTTTTGCTGTGGTGAAACTATGATTAGTCATGCATCTAGCAAGAGCTTAACGATAGGCTACACAAAATAATAATATTGATTCAAGTATTTAACATTTATGAATTAATTAAATGTCAGTTATGAACAATACTGCACAAATTATAGCGATCACGAAGAAGGTCCTTATTCTGTCCCAAACGCATACAGTAAAGTGGATATACAGTATACAACACCCCATCAGTTATATTCAGGTCTATACTGCCACCTGTTGGTGCAGTTGTGTAACTTAGAGAACAACTTTTGTTATGTTGAGATCATGAGAAAATTAAGTTGTGATAACGAGAAAATAACATTCATAATGTCGAGATCACGAGAAAATAAAGTCGTGATAACGAGAAAACAACTTTCGTTATGTCGAGATCTAATTAAGATTTAATTATCTTGGGACTGTTCTAATCCATTCCTTTATAAAAAGGGATGATGTAGAACATTTAATCACACATCCAAGCGTTTTAGCCATCCAGAGTCAGACTAGCTTTCTAGTCTTGTAAGCCATGCGTCATTGTTATCCAAATGACAGTTGTTTATGTAAGTGGCAAATAAAATCCCTCACACAGACAGAGAGTCTTGAGTGTCTGGACTAATAACCCTCCTAATGTCTTGCTCCTGAATAACAAGCCATTCATGTGTTCCTGTGTCCAGCGTCTATGTCTGCTGTGCCGCCCTGTGCAGGACTCCACGCTGACAAATGAGCAACTTTACACTGGTATGCGTTTGACCTTTGATCTTGGCACAAAGAAGCCCAAATATCCAATTAAGGACATGGTGTAATTGAGTGAAACTGAACAGATCTGATCTAAAGAGTCCAGCGTTTGCTCTGATATGAGACTGTAGTGGAATGTTGAAGACTCGAAGGTAAAAGAAACTCTTTGTTTGTTGCCAGAAGCTTAATAAAAAGCAATTAAAGCTTATCTCCCATGTTAATCTAAGTGTATACTATGCAGGGGTGTGGACTCGAGTCACATGACACTAATTTGGGCAAAGAGCACTAATGACTTGTTTAAGACTTGAAGCTAAAAGTTGAGGACTTGCAACTCGACTTGGACTTGCCTGTCTTGACTCGGGACTTGACTTGGGACTTGAATGCAAAGACTCGAGACTTACTTGTGACTTGCAAAACAACGACTTGGTCACACCTCTGATACTATGTGTTCTTTGTATATATATCCTCTAAATGCATGAAATATCTGGATGACCTACTACTTTTGAATCAGTCAATACACTTGACCTTCCATTTTCAGTGCAAATGAACCAGATGAACAACTTTTTTCTTGACTCAGACTACAACAGAACATATTTTTAAACTAGCATAGATTCAGAAATGGTTTTATTTGTGTCCTTAAATTAAAAAAAATCAATTGTTTTGTTATGCACACTAAGCTGTACACTAGTAGTACAAATGTGGTCTATAGGTTAGTTCTCTCCTGGAAACTGTGTTTGTTCATTCATTGCAAATGGTTCTGCTGTGCTGTTGCTTTCAGTTTCACATCACATATTACTGATGCTGGAAACTTGTCATGCCTGGTTATGATATGCTAGTCAGAGTTAGTCAGCTCAGGATGTGTTCATGAAACATCAGATCTTTACTGGCATGATGACTCTTTTGAGTGTTTGCTCATACTGTAATGGGATGTGTGAAAATAGAACAACATTTCTCAAAGAATCTGATTAATATGATCTAATGGATTTCATTATGACATTATTTTCATGATAATTAAGCATGTTCCTCCATAATCTGAATGCAAAACAATCTTCATTCTCTTTCTTTAATGCATTCACTTAGTTTTTCTGGTAATTCTAGTTTTGGTAACTCACTTTGTTTTTTGTTGTTTTTTTGGTAACTCTCTTTGTTCTTTTTCTTTTTTCTTTTGTTTGGTAATTCAAGTTAGAAGTCTTAAGTCTTAATGCTCCTAAACACATAGTCTTAATTTTCTTCAAGCAAATGAACATACAAGTTTTTTTCTCCTGTGATTTTGTGATGAAATATCACCTATATGTGCTCTTGACAGGTTTTCAGAAACTAGAGGCTAAATTATTTAATATCATTTATATGCAGCAGATATAGGTACATCATGTTAATTGTTTATCTATTTATAAGCGTTTTTGATGTTTATGCATTTTATGTATATGGAATATAACTAATATTTTTCATGATCTGTCAGATAATAAATACAATAATGCAGTAGAAGTCTATTACTGTATTCTCAATTATAGTCACAAGACCTCAGTGTCACATCTAAAGTGAACAGATGACAGAATCAGACGAACCCTGAAAACAGACACCAAATCGACAGATACTGGATTTCAATGTATTTGATTGCTGTTTTTTACTGACACTGTCAGTAATCATTTGTCTTTTAATGTGATGCAAAAGGACTCATTTGTTTGTAGAGCATGTAAATATACCTTAAACCTCTGCGATTTTCTATTATGAATGAGGCATGCTGGGACAGAACATAACAGATGCCACTTAGCACTCTTGTTTTATAAATGGATTCATTTAGTGCTGTTGGCTCTGTCTGTCTGTCTGTGTGTGTGTGTGTGTGTGTGTGTATTCGCACAGACACTCAATATGTATGCCGTCTGCACACGTGTCCATGCACGCATGTCCATATGCACGTTTTGATAGTGTGTGCTCTAATTTTAGAGTGCATTGGATGGTCTGTGTGTGTGTCCATATGGTTGTGTGGAGTGTTATTGTGTTCAGTGGATGAAGATTATATCTGATGCTGTAATATGCCCGTGTTTGATACAGTACAGTACAGCAGCAGCACATCTCCTGCAACAGCCGTTGCACATTGGACTGACAGTGCCAAAGCATGAAAGCATGTTTGTTTATATGTGTGTTTGTCCGCCTCTGTTGATCTACAGTGTCTGGAGCCATTTATGTAAATGCCATCATTTTTATATGATGATATATATAAATTTAGGCCTATTAAATGTAAAAAATTATGGCAGAAATCTTACTGAAATGTAGAATGGCTATATATTTTAAAAAGAAAAGAAAACAAACAAAAAAGGCATTATTATTGGTGATACTGGCCTTCATTCATATTACTTAGTAAAAAGCTATGCCATTAAACAAATATTTAAAACGTACTCTCTTTATGTAGTTTTTATGTTCATTTGGAGATTCAGTGTGAAAATATACTTATGATTACAAATTTTAATGTTAGGTGCAATTATGCATTCAGTTGTGATTTATTACAGAAAAATGATCAATTACTTCAATTACTACAATCGATTTTTTTAATCGATTGACAGCACTAATATAATTATATACATTTATTGTGTGTGTACATAGTCTATGGCCATTTATGTAAATGCTATAAATTTGTGTGTGTGTATATATATATATATATATATATATATATACACACACACACATCCATGACAAAAACTTGCAGCTAGCAACTAATTAATGTGTAAACTCTCTCATTCCAACAACCCAGATAAAACCAATATAATTTAGGGTCATTCAAAATCATCAAAACGTCAGACAGAAGAAAATTCACTTTTACACTACTTCTTCAGTTTCACTATGATTTATTTTGTGGATGCATTAAAGAAAGATACCTAGGTATGTTCTCAGCCTTTGTAAACAACTCTGCCTGTTTTCACAGGAAAGCTTGTGAGTAAAGCATCTTGCTCATTTTAATCTTTTGCATTTGTTGGAAGGTTAAAACTCGAGCCAAAGTTGAGCTGTGGGTTACAGCAATACCTTTAAAGATCCCAAAGCATTCATCACCCAAAACATACACCGGCCCACGCCGACCAGCCTGCGGTTTCTCACATCGCTCTGACCTGAGCAAACATCCGCCGACCTCCATGAGACTCTGCGATCACAAGATTTCTCACAAACCGCTGACAGATAGGTGAGAGATGAGAGGTGCCTCTTCACGGCCGGATCATAACCACCATGTTTTGACCACAGGAAAAGCAACAGGCCTGATTGCAAAGTGTCTGACATTATTCCAGAATTTCACAAGAAAATCAATATTGACTCTATTTACTTTAATTCATGTTCCTGCTCTTATTGTGAGTGATTCAGCTGTGACGTTATAAAGAAAAACATGTTTGTTTTCAGAATATTTCATCAAAATAACTTGCTTCACCTCTGAAATGTGTTATTTTTTAGTTGATGTCATGTAGGCCATTGTGAGTTGTTGGTTAAAGTTAACTAGTGGTCCAATATTTAATTAAAGTCCTGCCCATTTATTTCCCGTGAATATACTATTTCACTGGGAAATATGTCACATTGTGTAAGTAAAATCGTTTGTGAATGCAGTTTCAAAGTTGTTTTAGAGGTGAAAGTTATTACCTTTTGATGAAAGATTATTTACATTTATGTAGGGCCGTAGCTAGGGTTTGAGGGGCCCTGGTGCAAGTTGTACCCGTGAGCCCTGTTTGAAATCGTGTAAATAGCACAAATAAATAAATAGAACAAAGTTGCAAATTAAACAATGTTTAGGTTTTTCAAGTTTGTAGGTGTTCAAGTACAAAAACAGAATAATCAAATGTAAAATATCAATATCAAATATCAGTCTTCACTGTATAAATTAAATATAGAATAATTCTTGTTAAAACTACAATGTAATTTAGTTAAGAGCAGTCAAGAGTGATTTTCTCTCTTTTATTTTCTTGAATTAACCGACAACAGCTAGTAAATTAAGCGCGGTCACTTTAAGAGACAATGCATCCAATATAATGATACACATCCGATATGATACAATGATACATAACCAACAGTTTTTTGAAGATCCTTGCCAAGACAGGTATTTCAACATAATTTTTTTATGTTTTTGTCCTTTCAAGCGCAAGAAGAGGCAAAACTCAATTCGGTCTTCGCGGGCTATGAGACGCTATGTGTGCGCTACTCTATGTGTGCGCGCAGGTGCTGAATTAAGCTTTTTCGCGTCTTTTTGTGCTTGAATGTTTAAATTGGCGAGATGTATTTGTTCGTTCGAATGCAAAAAGAAATGCAAAGGAGAACTCAATTCGGTGTTCGTGCATCTGAGACGCAGCTCTCTGTGTGCGCAACGAACTCAGTTCATTCGCGTCTTCTTGTGCTTGAATGCTTTACAATCTCTTGAATGTTTAAATTGGAAAGGCTTAAAAACACGTACCAATGAAAAGCTTTTGTGACGACGCGCAGCAGTGGCCCATAGGGTTGGGTATCGATTGGGTTTTTTACGATACTGGTGCCAAATCGATACTTTTAAAACAGTACCGGTGCCTCAGCCGATTCAGTTAATTCGCATCTTCTTGTGCTTGAATGCTTTACAATCTCTTGAATGTTTAAATTGGAAAGGCTTAAAAGCACGTGCAAATGAAAAGCTTTTGTGACGACGCGCAGCAGTGGCCCATAGGGTTGGGTATCTATTGGGTTTTTTACGATACTGGTGCCAAATCGATACTTTTAAAACAGTACCGATGCCTGACCCGATACTTAAAAAAAAAAAAAGAGCCAAAAAAAAAAAAAGATGGATAACATTAAAGAACATTAAAAATATTTAAATTGTATACATAGCAAATATACATATACATAGTAAATATACATAGCATTCACATGCTCCTCGGATGCTCTCATTTCCCCGAGTTGTGCTTCCCTTACTCTAAGGCTAATAAATGTATTTCACGATCTGGGTCATTATTTAATACAAAACAATATTTAATACAAAACCACACATAATGTTCTACTGTATCTCTGTCAATCACTCTGATATTTAGTTATAATGAGTGAATTGACTGAGTGCTGTCTGTCACTGCCTTTAATCAGTTCTGTTAATGACTGTATGGTATGCCACATGCACTGTGATATGCTTTATATTAAATATTACATTTTCAAATGAAAATAGCAACATGATCGTTTTATAAAGTATGCGTTCATATATGTTAAGGGCTAGATTTTCGCTGGAGGAAACAGCTGTGGTGTGATGAGGGGTGAACGCAGCGAAAACTTTACAGTAGATGGGGAAACCGATTGCTCCTTAGTGACCTTTTGTAAACTGTATTTATGACAAAGAACTGCACAGATACAGATATTATAACACTCTATCGATAAACACACCTTGTGTCGTCCTCTGTTTCTGTTTGAGTCCGCTTGCGCTGCGCCGCCGCGGTCTGCGGATTGAAGAGCGCGCTGAAAAACGGGGAGGAGATGAAGTCTACCGCCGTTTTCATATGAAATTTAAAGGGGACAGACTCTGAGGCGATCACGAATTTGTGACCAAAATCTGCGTTCTGATTCGGTTCTAGTATATACCGGTTACATAGGTATCGGTGCCATATTGGCATCGGGTTTTGGTACCCAACCCTATTGGCCCATCAGCTGAGTATCTTTCATGCTGGCCTCGGGCAGTCGGTTGAAATCGCCGGGGGCCCCTATAATCGTCACCACCTTTCACCCCTCTAGCGACAGCCCTGCATGTATGCAATAAGCAGATGCTTTTATCCAAAGTGACTTACAAATATGTTTTTCTTTATAATAACATCACTGATGAATAATTCACAATAAGACAAGTGTCTGATAACAAGGAATTATATACATCTAAAATAATTTCAATAAATAAATAATAAATAAATAAACTGAAAAAATACTTTAAAAAACAAAAATTTCTAGTAAATTTCAGAAATAATTACAAAGAAACGCAAGTAACATTTAATTAAATGTGAAATTCTGTTGAAGTAGAAAGACTGAAATAGTATTTCCTTGTAAAAAGTACTCCAATATTTATTCACAACTTTGAAAATAATTTTTTACAGTGTACTAAAGTGCATTAATATATGAATTCCCAGATGTGAGCTGAACATCTACTGTAAGTCATTCATATGGTAACTAAAGCTGAGTGTAACTGTTGATTATCGTTGTGGGGTTTTGAACTCATAATGCGGGGTGAGCGTGAGGAGGTGGGCTTCACCGTCACTATGAATGGATGCGTGATAGTACACAGTGTTCTCTTGTTAACTCCCACACATTCATATAGAAATGCAGCAGAACACCGTATGTGGAGGAACAGAGTGTCATACACGTGCTCGTGGGCTTCAACCATATGTATTGGCCTGAATGAAAATGGAAAAGTTCAAATGATTAGTTTATCATGAAAAATTATTCTCACATTGTTGGTATTCATGTAAAAGACGCACTTAAAAAATCAATTTAATGTGCATTCAATTATGTTGTGTCAAGATGCATTAAACAATTATATCAATTTCTGAAAATAATTACTTAAATTTGGGTTTGATTCTCAAACAAACCTGTCACTTCAGAAGACTTGAAATGTAGAGCAGAAGTCATACTGTTATGATGCTTTTTTGTCCTTTTCAGAGCTCGAAAGCATCATTCCTCATTCACTTTCATTACACTAAAGTTTGTAATATTATTATTTTTTTTATGTTTTTAAAGAAGCCTTTTCTGCTCTCCAAGGCTGCATTTATTTGATCAAAAATACAGTACAATTATAAATATTGTGAAATATTATAATTGAATGTTTAAAATAACAGCATTTATTTGAAATAGAAATATTTTGTAATGACATTAGAAAAAAAATGTCTTTAGAAATGTCTTTATTGTCACTTTTGATCAATTGAATGCATCCTTGCTGAATGAAAGCATTATTTTCTTACATTGCCCAACAATTTGAAAGATAGTCACGGTTTTCACACACACACACACACACACACACACACAAAAATAATAATAATAATAATTAGTTTGATTAATCTCTAAAACTATTGGTAAATAAATCCCTGTTTGCACTAAAATTTTTATTTTTGGTCTTCTTCCACCTGCCTTATCTTTGAAAACAGAAGTTTGTAAACCTGTGTCTATTGCATGCAAAATGTCTCATTGTCATTCACTGGAAAAGTATTCATGGTCCATCTCTGCCACTCTGGATGAAAGAATTGTCGTCTTGTGTGGATGGAGAAAAAAAGCACATATTTTACAATATGGAACTTTCTAGAACAGAATGGACTGACTCTTGAATAATACCACATAATCTGATCATGCGTTTAATGACAGTTGACTGTGTTACGTGAATTGTGTTTGTCATTCCTTGTTCTTCTTATTGTTAAAAAAACATTAAAAATCTTATTTTAAATAAGATTATGTATATGTTAAAGACATTTTCCATTTATACGGCTTATTGCATTAATGCATTCAAACATTCAAGCATTGTTAGCTCCATGCTTTACTATATGATGTTTTATTAACAAGGTTCGGGAGGAACACGATCAGATAATCAATCAGTCTGGCCCAGGTGGAGCTCGTCAGCTAATCACCTTAACAAGCACAATACGAATATATATACAGCCAACTTGCCTCAGTTCCACGACAGTTTTCCAGCATTCGGTTTTGCTCCTTTAGCCATTATATCACAGACTCAACTTTTTCCTGTACTATGATGAGACCTGTACTGGGGATCTTTCGTATCCTCTGTCGCAATCTACAGGCTCCCTAGGCTCACTCCTTTTCTGCTCGACCAGCCACATGCTCTCCACAACGCCGAGGCTTAACCTCGCCTCCACCGGCGAGACTTCCAACTTCCCCGACATCCTCGTATCATTCGGCCATGCCAATATATCCTCTGATCGGAAAGTGGATAGTATTTAAGGCAGAAGCAAACGCTGATTTTTTTTTTCCCGACGAACCATTCTCACGGAGGGTAAACAAAGCTGATCTGTACGATCTATTCTTCACCCTGCAAATTAGCCAAGGCGGCCAATAGATCGAGCAAAGCCTCGAACTCGCCTCACTCGACACCACCATTGTCCCGCACAAGACCCGGCTCTCCTCGAGCTTTGGGTCGCAGCGGCAGGCCTTAAATGAGCCTGGGAAGGAAAAAAAATGGCCTTCCCTTAAATGGCCCCAGTTCTCACCGCAGCAAAACCTCATTCGCTTCCAGATTCGGCTCAACTTTTCACCGCGGCTCTTCCAGCCGCAGCGCCACATGTAGCCGGGCCTCCAGCTCTCGTAGCAGTCGCTAGCGCGAGGCTGCATCCGCTAGCGCCGCAGGCCGGGTTGCAATTACATTTTTAGGTAAAATCGCTAAAGGTAGGTCGTTTGTTGTTAAACGACGTGATGACATTATGGATGTTGATGTCATTTTTGTTACCATGACGCAAAACTGCGTAGAACACACAATGAAATTAATCAAATTTTCTGTATTAATTTTCACTAGCTTTTTACCTGTGTTTTAAATTACACATTGTACTTAGACAGATAAGATGAAAAAGATTGATTTTCGTGAAAATAAGTTAAACAGTTGTTAGTTTACACCTATTATTGTACACCAAGGCGTATCATAAAGAAACCGAATATCACAAGCCCCTGTGGCCTACAGCTACAGCAGCTGAAACAAGCACAAAGCTGCTTACGCTTGCAACATATGCCCTCACATCTCAGTCTTTCCTCCTGTTACTTGTAATCCTTTTTCCTTTTCAGTGGCCTTCAGCTCCTATAGCACACACTAGCGTGAGGCTGCCTCTGCTAGCGGTGCAGGCTGTACAGGCTCTACAGGATGTCACAAACCCCACTCCCTTCCCGTGGCCTACAGCAGCTGAAGGAAGCGTGAGGCTGCCTCCGCTTACAACTCAGGCCCACACATCTCGGGCTTTTCCTCCCGTTTCTAATGACCCTTTTTTTTCTTTTCAGTGGCCTCCAGCTCCCATAGCAGACACAAACCCCGAAACCGATTTAAACGTCAGGCTGCCTCTGCTGACAATTGCAGCCCATGCACCTCTTCCTCATAGCTCCCTACTTCATTTAAAATTACGTTGTCGTCCAGATCAAGTTCCGGCTCCCCTCGAGCTTCAAGACGCAGCAGGCCGTCAGCAAGCCTGGGCCGTGCCCCAGACTCGGCTGCTCCTCACACTGCATTGCCTCACTCCTCTTCTCAACCAATCACTGTGGTGCCTTCAGATACAGCGCCGCACACAACGTCGCCCGCTGGTGTAGCTTCCCAAACTCCTATCCTTCCCACTCCCTTCCTTCTACCTCCGGCGGCAGACGTTAGCGTGAGGCTGCCTCCGCTAGCCATTCAAGCTCAGCCACCTTACTCTTACCCTTCCGCTACTCCTTTTTCCTATCAATGGCCAGCAGCCCCTGCTGCAGACGTCCAAGCAGGGCAGCATCAGCCAGCAACGCAAGCTTACTGGCCTCCTCCCTCATTTCCTTCTACCTCTTCCTACGTGCTTCCCTAAGCACCAGAGGCTAATCCATGCTAACCTCAGTACACTTCATTCACAGCAGTCCCAC
>NW_015662256.1:296722-299897 GCF_001515625.1 Sinocyclocheilus rhinocerous | reverse complement strand
CAAAAGGTTACGGCCCCTCCTTATCTTCCTTCTAACCCTTCTCTCCAATCTAAACCTCAGTACACTTCATTCACAGCAGTCCCACTACCTACCCCACCGAATGCTGCAGCTCAGGAACCGCCTCCTGTGCCTAATACCATCAAGTCTTAGATTCTCGCAGAAATTCAGAGCGCTGGCTCCAGAGGCGGACCCATCGCCAACCCCAGTACCTCACTATTCGCAACTCGTATTCCCATAACACATACCTTAAAACCTCCTCAACGCGTCACTCGGTTCGATCCACCAAGCAGTTTCACCCGGAACCATCCAATCTTATCTAACTGCTTGGAGATGATTTAAAGTGTTCCACCTCTCGTGCAACCTGCCATTTCCTGATTTCTCCACATTCTTTCTAAATGTATCCACATTCTCTGCACAGGGTACCACTATCTTCATTCCGCTCATAGACTCGACGCAATGTTCATAATGGCTTTTTTTGGTTTCCTGAGATGCTTGGAATACACAATAACTTATATTCAACCCCAAACTCCATCCAACCATCTCAGACCTTTCCGTGCTCGACAGCGAAACTTTCTCCTATTTCATCAAAGTAAATCAGATCAGGAAAAAGAGGTCACCACGTTTAAAATTTTAACCTCCCGTCACCAATCCAACCGTATCAGGCCCTTTTTCTTGCCTACAATTCAGAAGCTCTCAGTCTACATCCCCTCTTGACCCTCTTTTTGTCGATGACTGTAACCACCCCGTCACACGTTTTTGGTTTCAAAAACATCCATCCAAACGAAGTACAAAAACATCGTCCAACCAGTCATACCCATAGAACGATTTTCCAGCCACTCCTTCCGAATCGGGGCAGTAACTACAGCAGCTCAAAAAGGCCTCTCACAGCAGCAGATCCAAGCTCTCGGTTGATGGTCATTGGATGCCTTCAAGAGCTATATCAGGACTAATAATTTTCACACAAAGAAAGCCCATCTAATTCTGATCAGTTAAATGAAATTTGATGCTGTCGCTGCAATGCCCTGCTTAATTCGATACTGCAGCTGCAGTGCTCCGCTCATTTGATACTGCTGCTGCAGTGCCCTGCTCATTTCATACTGCCGCTGCAGTGCCCTGCTCATTTGATGCTGCCGCCGCAGTGCCCTGCTCATTTGATGCTGCTGCCGCAGTACCCTGCTCATTTGATACTGCCGCCGCAGTGCCTTGCTTAATTCGATACTGCAGCTGCAGTGCCGCTGCAGTACCCCGCTTATTTGTTACTGCCGCTGCAGTGCCCTGCTTAATTTGATACGGCGGCTGCAGTAGCCTGCTCATTTGATACTACCGCTGCAGTGCCCCGCTTAATTTGATACTGCCGCTGCAGTGCCCTGCTCATTTGATACTGCCGCCGCAGTGCCCCGCTCATTTGAAACTGCCACAGCAGTGCCCCTCTTAATTTGATACTACCTGGCAGTGCCTTCATCTGTCGTTTTCGAGCCTAATGGCTTATTCAGCATTGGACAGGGCTCCCCCTTCCGATGCAGCAGAGTCGCGGCTCCCTTCGGTCGCAGTGAGAGCCCTCCATCCGTCGTTTTGAGCCCCATTTGCTTTTTCCGCATCGGACAGGTCTCTCCCTTCCGGTGCAGCAGAGCTGCAGCTCCGTTCGGTCATAGTGAGAGCCCTCCATCTGACGCTTTAAACCACGCCACGTATTAAGCTGCAAGAGGGACTCTCCCTTCCGGTGCAGCAGAGCCGCAGCTCCCTTCGGACGCAGCAAGAGTCCCTCACCTGGCCTTCCATCGTGCTCCTTATTCGGCGGCAGGTAGGGCTTGCCATCCGACGTGGAGAGCCGCAGCTCCCGTTCAAGCACCGCACGACCCCTCCCAGTCGCCCTGCCGCCTCCTCCTCGCACACCCTACTTTTCTTCACGGCACGCATATTTTTGGGGGCTACTTACAATTTTCTCTCGGGCTGCTGTCTCATGCCATTAGCTTCTTTTGGGGAGTTTTCTGGGTTCGGGCTTTAACCCGAGCTCGGAGCCCTCCCTCTGGACAGCACGCCAAATATGCTACTAATTGCTCAATCACATTATATGTTAGTGTGAAATCGTGAATTGAGCTACAGTACTGGTAGAAGGCAGCATGAACATCCTGCAAAACATCTCCTTTTTTTATTGCGCATATAAAAGAGAGTCAAACAAGTTTAAAATAATATGACGGTGATGAAATGATGTTAGAACTGAATTTTTTTTAATGACTAGTTCTTTAAGTTATGGTAAGTGTGCACTATTGCCTGCAGATAAGCGCTGTGTTTGAGCAGGTACACATACTG
Organism: Sinocyclocheilus rhinocerous; assembly: GCF_001515625.1. Classification (NCBI taxonomy): domain Eukaryota; kingdom Metazoa; phylum Chordata; class Actinopteri; order Cypriniformes; family Cyprinidae; genus Sinocyclocheilus; species Sinocyclocheilus rhinocerous. The sequence goes on along the minus strand of NW_015662256.1, from coordinate 297,587 downwards.
TATGTGATGAGAGAGAGACTCTAAAGATTCCCTGTAGCCTGCATGTCTGCTGTTTCTGACGAAACATTATTAAGTGACTCAGCTTCAGTAAACAAACACTAAGCAGGAGATCCGTGAAGTGTCATCTTATATGAGAAGCAGAATGCAATTTGGCTCTGTGTGCAATTTTTGAATAGCGAAACATATTACACAACACCCAAATCCAGCGTCTGACAGCACTGGCACAAATCCACCAGCGTGCCTGAAGATGTAATAAATATTCTCTTAACACCACATAATACATGTGAATATCTGTCAGATTGCGCGAGCATGAACATACATGCCGATGCTTTTGTCCCAGTCATTGACATTGAAGCTTCTATTCTGGATGCAGCATGAATTATCCATCAACTCAAAGCTCAGGTCATCATATGTGAGTTTGGAGAAGAAGAAAGTGCCTTATTTAATAATTAAAATAATGTTACTCAACGACAGGAAGCTTCAGCTTTGAAAGCTTTGACGCCCATCGTTTACTTGCCCTCATGTCGTTCCAAACCCGTATGACTTTCTTTACAAACAGCTCTAGTTCATAGACATCAAAAAATCTGTGTTATTTAAGTATAACAGATCATTTTATACTTTAATTTTAAAGGGGTCATATGACATTGCTAAAAAGAACATTATTTGGTGTAATGCAATGTGTTTGTGAGGTTTAAGGTTAAAAAAACACATTATTTTCCACATACTGTACATTATTGTTTCTCATCTATGCCCCGCTTTTCTGAAACGCGTCGATTTTTACAAAGCTCATCGTTCTGAAAAGCGAGGTGTACGCTGATTGGCCAGCTATCCAGTGCGTTGTGATTGGCCGAATACCTCAAGCGTG
>NW_015662256.1:286280-296312 GCF_001515625.1 Sinocyclocheilus rhinocerous | reverse complement strand
AACATAAAACCATGTCTGCATTTGTGATCGGAGAAACGACAAACAACAAAAGCTATTCTACACTGCTCAAAACTCGCATTTGAATCATCAGTGGCAAATTCTTTAAATATGAAAATGTACTTACAGGCTGTCCTTGCAAAGTTGGTATTGCCCCACTTTATAGAAACAACCTTTGAGCACAGCCGGCATTGTAGGCTACTCTCCCAGGTTCAGGAAACAGTCGTCCGTAAAATGCGCTGCACACATCTGAATATTTGGGTTGAACTCAGTGCTTAATTTGAGCCGGATCCTGTTCCGGAAAATGTCAGATTTTGGATTGTTTTGTTCTGGTATTTGTTTTTAAGGATCCGCCATTAGATAGTGACAGTGCGTGCGAGCATATGAGAGCGAGCGCATATTTGGAGGTTATGCATTGGTCCTCAACATATTTTTGACTGTGACCAGTCAGCTTTCTTCAAACTCGCTCTCAGTGATCTTTTGTGAGCAGCAGAACGTTTGGAGAGTGTAATAATACCAGAAATAATACCAAATAAAGTGAACTATTATAATGTATAAACATTATAAAAACTATAAACATAGCTATACGTTAGTATAGCTCACTCCAAAACAAATCATATAAATGTAACGGTATTCAGAACAGAACAAGAATGAAATAAAAATATATAAACCAAAACAAAGCTAAACTGGAAGTACCAGGCGTTAATTTGGCTCACGTACCTCTCATTCGGCACAAATCCCAATGTTTCCATATTCGCGATGTATTTGAATGAAACTATTATTTATAAGGTAGAGGCTTTGTACTTCACGCGCGTTCGTATATCGACAGAAATATAATATTCACATGAGCAAAATTGTGCTTGGCATACAAAGTGGACCAGTTATACCACCGACTATTTAAATTGACCAGTGTAAAAAAAATTTGGGTTGACTGTAGGCTATTTTATTTTGATAATGAACAGACTATGATCTTTGAGTTGCGAATATGTGGTGTGTGTGTGTGTGTGCGCGCGAGGCGCCGCGCGCTCGAACAGCTGAAACATAAAATACATAATTTTTGGTCATACAGATAAGAGTAAAACATAATTCGTAAGCACAAAGTGTTTAGTTTTATTTTTGCACACTCAAAATAACAACAGAACATTTGTGATTTTGTAAAATAAAGCAAGGATTTGCGTTTAATTAAAATTGTTACTTATTTAAGTCAGATATTTTTTGCATATTTATACCTATACTATGATTGAATTTTATTTTTATGAAAACAAATTTTGTTCTTTTTAATGTATCTTAGATATACATTTTCCTAAAATTATCCTGGCAACCCATTTTTGACCCAGGATTTGAAGCTGTGCCCTACTTAGGTTAATGCAGAAACTTGTGAACGATGCTCTCTATATAATTGTGGCATCACGTTTAGTGACGTCATTGAATGTTCCGGGAAAACTTAAGTTGTATTTTCAGTGTCGATCACAGCGCCTTTTAATTGCTGTTTTGGATCCGGCAATTATTCATTTACAAATTAAGCACTGATTGAACTGTTCTGGAACAGTGTTGTAAATACAACTTAACCACTGATTTCTAGTTGTGTCCTCTTTTGGAAGGCCATACAAAGTATTTTCTCTTTCACAACAAAGCACACAGTGTCTCCACGACATGGCGGCGGCAGCATCCACAGCGCGAAGTTGATGTATTTCCTCAGCGACCAGCACGGATCAGCTCTAGGCATTTGGGTCGGCTTTATGCAAATCTTCCCGCATTGTGACGTAGACATGTGGGGGCGTGTTTAAATGAGGTGTTTTAGGAGGGCGTGGACGAGTCTTAACTTTTATAAAGAATATCTCTATGGGTTTGAGTCTTTAGTCTTTGCAACTTTAGGGATCGTATCTATGCACAAACAGCTTGTAACACTCCAAAGAGAAAGGAAAAATTGAAATCGCATCATATGACCCCTGTTAATGTTTTTCATTTTAATTTTAGTTAAAAGTTCCAAGAGTTAAAAGTTTTGTCATTTTGTTTTATGTTTTTGTCATTTTCATTTATTTATTTTTTTGTATGTTTTTGTAATTTTCATATATATAAATTATTTTAGCATGTTAAACTAAATAAAAATGGGAAATCTTGCCTATGTTATTTATATTTTATTTCAAGTAAAAAAAATTTTTTATGGTTTTATTTGTATTTTTATGGTCTTTATAGTTCACATTCAGTTTCATTAAAGAGCAGTGTGAACATTCAGCTAAACATCTACATTTGTGTTCTACAATATAAAGAATGTCCTACAGGTTTGTAACAACATATGGATAAGAAAATAACGACAGAACATTTTTTAGATGATCTGTCCCTTTAAGCCAGTGTTGTTTGTGCTGTTGTTGTTGTGATGATGATGTCATAACACAGTGCTGGAATGAGCCTGACAGCAGAATGAACTGGTGTGCACAACAATACTCAGTGTTCTGTGTCAGTGGTGTCATTGCCTGTGGCGGCTGATGCACAATTGAACAGGGTTTCCCAGTAGCGGATTCCCTCCATGATGTCACATTGCTGTTCGGTCTCTCTCTCATGTTCTGTCGAGATTTACCCAGTACTGTATGTACAAATAATAACAACTGAACCCTTCAGATATGTTTCCTTGATGTCATCAAACCCATTAGGCAGATATTATTGAAGATTTATTTGTAACAAATCAGATGTGTTATGCAATAGGTTATTCTGTTTGAGATCAATTGACAGAAAACCATCAAAACTGCATTTGACTCATGCATTATATTTCAGTTCTTCTGAAGACATATTATGCTTCGTATGACAACCAGACACTAATCATTATTTGCTGAAAATCAAAAAATTGGCATTTGATGTCATTGATGTCAAATCTTCCACAATGAGTTTAATGACTTAATGATTAATAAACAAACTGGTCATGTTAAAAATGCCCGCTGTGAAAAATGTGGAAGTATTATATGCACCGTATAATAAAAGTGAATGGAGACAGATCCTGTCGAACTCTGAAAAACACAATAAATACAAAAATTAAGTGGGTAAAAGTAGTGTACTTCCACATTTTTCATGGAGGACATTTTAACATTACCAGCTTGTTTATTATCAGCTCTTGTAAGATTAAGAGAAGTCATCAGTATGATGTTTTTGAGTCATTAAATCAGTTTCATTGTGCAAAATTTGACGGCAATTACATCAAATGCCATTTTTTTAGTTTGTCAGTAAATAATGACTTAAGTTTATGTCTGTTTCTCACACAAAGCATCACATGACTTCAGAAGACTTGAAATATAATGCACAAGTCATATATACTACTGCTATGATTTCATGACACTTTTGTCTTTTTTTTAGAGCTCAACAGCATTTTCCCCCACTGCCCATTTACTTTCATGATATGGTAAAGTAGACATCTGACAGGACATTTTAAACATCACCCAGTTAGTTTATTGTCTGTTGTAAGATTAAGGAAAGTCGTCGATGACTTTGAGTCAGTTTTGTGTCCCTCAGAAACCAAAGAGAACATGAGGATGAAGAAACAGTCTTTACTTGACTTTGCATTGATTCAGGCACATAAACACATGCAGATTTATAACACATGCAACCTTATCAGTACGCAGTGTCGTTCATACTAAAATGATGGTGCGTTTTCCATAACGTGTTGACATTAGTAGATCTGAAGCTGATTTATGAGCATTTCAAATGCACAGCACTTGTTTCGCTATGTTTGTGAGGACATTTTCAAACATTTGGCCCCTAACAAGTAACGAGAGAGAGAGAGAGACTGAGTCGGGAAAGAATGAGAGGAGGAGGTCTGGAGTGGAGAGCGAGCGCAAAGGGGCAGGACTCTCTCTCTGTCTCTCTCTTTCTCTCTCTGGTGCTTTTAAGAGGAAACTTTGTGTTTTGTTCTTCAAGTTCACTTTAATTCTCGTTCCTCTCTCATCCAGCCTTCATGTGTTTATTTCTGTGACGCGTGAGATGTGCACCGGGACTCATGGATCAGTACGGCTCGAATTCCTCATGCAAGTAATATTAAAGCTGTATTTCGGATTGTAATGTTTCCAAAAGTTTTCTGCACCGGACTGAACTACATGGAATAATGTGGCGGATTGTTTTGTTGTGTTGCGCTCTGGACGGTTCCGTTGCGTTCAGCGCGTTCCGTCCACCTGCAAACGCGTCTCTGCTCGCACCTGCCCGCGGCGTCGTGCGCACTGTGGATCGGATTTATCACGGGGGAGGAAAAGCCGGTTACCTTCTGTACATGGATGAGCAGCGCTTTCAGCTGGATATGGAGCGGGACGACTCTATACTGTCTCATCACTTTGGTTTGAACGTGGACGCGCTGCCTCCGCGTCGGGAATGCGTTTACCGCGGCACCGTCGATTCAAACGCAGAGTCACTTGCGGTTTTCAGTCTGTGCGGCGGCGGACTTAATGGCTTTTTCGCGGTCGATCACGCGCGATACACCATCACGTCGCTCATTCGGGCGAAAGGGCACGAGAATGACGTGCACATCGTCGAGGACGCCGACGCGACGCGCGCTCTCCACTATTACACCCGCGAGAGCTTCAGTTTCGAAGCGATGACCGCGCGGCACAGCTGCGGCACGCGCAACCGCAAAACGCGCAGGCATAAAAAGCGGAAACGTAACGAGAATGCGCGCGGACGCAGATTGTGGACGAAGTTTGTGAAGCCCGACGCGCTGACGCGACGCAAGCGCTCCGTGTCTCGCGCGCGGCACGTGGAGCTGCTGCTGGTCGCGGATGCTTCCATGACGAAGAAGTATGGGAAGGACCTGCAGCATTACCTGTTGACGCTGGCGTCCATCGCGTCCAAACTCTACGGGCACGCCAGCATAGAGAATCCCATCCGTTTGTCTGTGGTTAAAGTCGCGATTCTGTCCGAGAACGAAAAGGGGATCGAAGTGTCCAAAAACGCCGCCGCGACGCTCAAGAGCTTCTGTAAGTGGCAGAACCAGCAGAACCCGCTGGATGACGATCATCAGCATCACCATGACGCGGCGATCCTCTTCACCAGGCAGGTAAAAACAGAAATATTCGCGTCGGTCACGCGCATCAGCCTTGGTGAACTTTATTTGCATTGTGAGTGATGGAGGCGCGTGCGCGCAGGTACAAATATGGCTCATGAATTTCATTACACAATTTTATTTCGATGTCCCAAAGCATCACCATGTTTTTCCATCACTGTGCCATTTATGCTTTGAACTAAGTGACCTTACAGAAGTAATGCGGTACAGTGGTGGAATATTTTTTAATACTTTGGTATTTGAATCGCGCTCAAATTGATTTGATTTTGACGCAATATTTACACTGAAGCTCGTAGGCGGCTATGGTAAGGGGCATGACATTTCCCGACCAGGCACCGAGTGCCGAGTGGTGCCAATCACAGCACACTGGCCCAGCTAACCAATCACAGCACATTTCGTATTTCAGAAGGCGGGTTTTCATTTGATGCAGGAGAACTATTCGAGCCGTTCATGCCAGACTGGGCAGAGAGGTGTTGTAATAATGTAAAATATGTGAAAAATAATGTTTTTTTCGAACAACCTAGTATGAGAGCCTGTTCTAGTACACCCCCAAAACAAAATCAAGACTTTGTAAAAGAGCATAATAGGACCCCTTTTACATAGTACTCCAGGGCACTATGGCTTACATGGTCGTTTTTGTTTCGACTAGCAGTCCTCAACCCCCACATAAGTTTATATTTTAATGTAATTAAATTGCATTTTTAGTATTTTAATAGTTTTATTTTATTATATATATAAATTGTTTTTAGCATTTAAATTAAGTTTTAATTATTTTAATATAATTAAATTATTTTAATATCATTAATATAATACATTTTTAGCATTTTCATTGTTTAAATTATTTAATAAAATTAAATAGTTTGTGTTTTTAGCATTTTAATTAAATGTAAATTATTTTAATATAATTTTAGAAATTGTGATTTTAGCATTTTAATTAAGTTTTTATTGTTTTTAATATAATTAATTTGCGTTTTTAGACTTTTAATTAAAATTTTCAATTATCTTAATATAATTACATTTTTTTGTGTTTTTTTAGCATTTTCATTCAGTTTTAATTACTTAATATAATTCAATAATTCAAAGTCATCCTTTGGCCCCGCCCCCCTGATTTAGACATGATGATGCTACAAATACAAAAAAATCACCATAGTACTACCATGGTATTTTAGAAGTAACTTGTAGTTCCATATAAATGCTATGGTACATGGATTTCATTACCAGGGTATATTTCAGAGTACCATTACCACCTGATACCATCAAACCTCAGTGCACAGCAGTTTGTGTGTGTGTGAGTGACCAGGTCAGCTGGATCCGATCATGTGTCAACTACTGTGGGAACGTCAGTCTCTCTCCCTTCCCGTTCCACAGTGAACTGTAAAATTATTTCCTTTGTTGCTGTTTTTTTAGGCAGGCGTCTTCGTGTTCCCCTCCCAGTCCCCTGACTAGTGTGTCTTCATACAGTGTGTCTCTGTGCACTTTCACACGGGACGCTCTCGAGATCTGAGTGCCATGAACCACAGCAGAGAGCTGTGAGGAAAATCAGCACATGAAACCCATCCCGGGCTGGAGACCACACTCATTTCGCCCCTCACAAATCCCACAGTAAAGCGCAGGCTCCGTGCCTCTCACTCAACCACCGCGCTTGAGGTTTGGAGCTTGTCGTGTTTCTAGACGAGGCTTGCGGTGCATGTAAGTCATGCGAGGTCTTGTTCGCTGGAGCACTTAAAGTGCCAAAATCCTGCGCTTCATCAGTAACTTTGTCTTGTTTTCTAGTCAAAAACGAACTAAACATCCCTAAAACAAGATCAGTTTGCATGGTAACCAAGAATTGGTTAATATTAGTTAATGCATTTGGTGTCATGAACCAGAGCTATCATAGTTAACTAAAACTAAAACCATAAAAAACTTTTTCATTACTTGAAATTAATGTTAACTAAAATAAAATATAAAAAAGTAAACATTTTTATTTCAGCTCATTTTTGTTTAGTTTAACCTGATGTACTAAAATAATTACAACTAAAACTGAAATAAAAATGAATAAAAAAACTATATAGACATTTAAAAATGCTTATTATAATTAAAAACAATAAAAAAAGTTACCGGAAATGTAATAAATGTTATCTGAAATAATATAAAAAAGAACTTAAGCGTATTTTATTTCAGCTAGCTGCCAACGTGATATTTTTTCATTTTGATTTATTATTTGATTATTTATTAAGTTTAAATACTAAAATGAAAAAAGTGAAATAAAAATGTATTTAAAAACAATACCTATTAAAAAAGATAAAACATACAACAAAATCACTAAAACGTAAAAATGAAAATGAAATGAAATTGAGCATACAAAATAAAATTAATTTAAAAATATACAAAACTATAACAATTTCTCATTGATACTAAAATAAAACTCATGAACTAATTATTTTTAATATTATCAATCTGTTAATATTAATTTATAAACACTATTGTTTTTTATTCACATTAATATTAATTAATAACTTGAAATGTTAAAATATATACTATATATATATTTATTAGAGTATGCATAAATTCCCATTACCTGGATTAATGAATGCTTTTAAAGTATTGATATCTAATGCACTAATTAGTGAACCTTGTTCCAAAGTGTTACCAAGAAATCATGTTTTGAGTGATGTTTACAAGCATAGTTTAAAAGAGATAGTTCACCCAAAAATGAAAAATTTGCTGAAATTTTACTCTCCCTCAGGCCATTCAAGATGTAGATGATTTTGTTTCTGCATCAGATTTGAAGAAATGTAGCATTGCATCACTTGCTCACCAATAGATCCTCTGCAGTGAATGGGTGCCGTCAGAATGAGAGTCCAAATAGCTGATAAAACTTCACAAATAATCCACACGACTCCAGTCCATCAATTAACATCTTGTGAAGCCAAAAGCTGAATGTTTGTAAGATACCAATCCATTGAGGTTTCTAACCTCGAACCATACCTTCCGGCTAAAATACGAGTCCATAATCCATAATAACACTCCTGTGAAAAACTCGTCTGGTCTGAATCAGGAGAGAAATATGCACAGCTCAAGCACCGTTTACAAGCTAAAACAGTCCAGAACAGTTCTAAATAAATATGTGGGTGGATTTTGATGTGACAGGACAGCAGGGGATGGAGGAAGCATTATTATGGATCATGGACTCGGTTTGAAGTTAAAAACGTTTCATTCTGACAGCACCCATTCACGGCAAAGGATCCACTGGTGAGCTAGTGATGGAATGTAACATTTCCCCAAATCTGTTCCCATGAAGTAACTCAGTTTTCATTTGTGGTTGAACTATTCCTTCAACTACGTAACTAATTCCTCTAGCAGCAGAATTGTGACTGACATTCATTCCCAGCTGCCCTCGGTTGGCACCTGTAAGTGCCGCTGACGTAGTTTCCCTCTCACAAGAGCCGCCACACCAGATTCCACAGAGACGTAGCTTCTGTTGGCAGCGTCTGAAGGATGGACGGTGCCAGCGGTGTCTTTCCTCTGGTGGTGTGGAGTCTGACACACCTGGTGGCGTACAGTGTGTGTGTTTAAGAGTGTGTGGTTGTGAAGTACACCATGTCAACAAGCCATGATGGGCAGCAGAAGTCCACAGACACCTACTAAGAGCTCTGAAACGTCGCCAAACCCAAACACAAAGGCTATGAAATAACTAAAGCATAATTTCCTCTCTGCTGCTGCTGCACAGTTTCCCAAAGCCTCCTCTGTCTCATGACTAACACTGATTCTAGATATGTGTTGAGAGAAACAAGAAACAAAACAAAAAAAAACAGAATCTGTCATTATTAACTCACCTGATTTTTTTCAAAATCTATATGACTTACTTTCTTCTGTGGAACACAAAAGAAGCAAAAAGAAGCATCATATTATAATTTTACAGAAATGTCGTCACAGGCATGTGTTTTCATGTGTGTTGCATGTTTTATTTTATAGATTTTCACAAAAACAAAAAGTTTTATAAAATGATAAAATATAGTGGTAACACCAGCCAAGCAGTTTAGGCTGGTTTTAGGTTTTGTTTTGTTTTTGTTTTTTTCAGCAGGGACAAACTCTACTTTATCAGGCATTACAGGTAAGATGTAATGAAAATACGTCTGAAACTTTTCTAAAAACAGCCAGTTACCTATAGAGATGCATTCATATAAAAACACCCGCACCGCTTTTTGACTTTGAAACATGAAATCTTTGAAATCATAGCCTTTTGAAGTTTAATCTTTCCGTTTAATCTTTTTGTCTTTCCGTCCCCAAATTTAAGACCCCTTGAAATTATAATAAAGACTTTTCTTGTAACCATTTAAGGCATTTAAGACTTTATATGGCCTTAAATTTGATGTAACTAAATTAAGACTTTTTAAGGCCCACTGAAACCCTGATTAAACCCTCCAAAGTGGCTTGTGGGAGTGACTGTGTTACACGCCACTACTGAAATCCACCCGCAATATAACATTGTTTGAGCATTTCTTTTTAATATTCTAAGAACGTTTAAATATCCAGTTTTCTTGTCGTGATTAGAACGTTATTTAAAGTTAATAGAAAATGTTTCATCAAGTACAAATGACATCATAAGGACGTTTTGAGAATGCTGATCTAAGAATGTTTTCTCTCAACGTTATGAGAACATATATCAAATATGAATAAAGTTATAAAAAATTCCATAAACATTACTTAAAGAAGATTTTGGATATGAATGAACAGCTTCAAAAGGCTCTACACGATCCCAGCTGAGGAATAATGGTCTTATCTAGCGAAACGATCGGCTATTTTCTAAGAAAAATTTATATACTTTTTAACCAGAAATGCTCGTCTTGCACTAGCTTGACTTCACGAATTACGTAGTCACGTTGGAAAGGTAATGCGTAATGTAGGCAGAAGTACCGACTAGGGCTGCACGATAAATCGAAATGGAATCGAGATCGCGATTCGACAGAAGCTGCGAGATTGTCATGCGTATCTTTCAGTGAAGCACAGTTCTA